>NC_045447.1:46753596-46854922 GCF_002776525.5 Piliocolobus tephrosceles | reverse complement strand
AACTTTAAAATACCCTAAAATGAGAAAAATTTAAAATATACTATAAACCTTACATTTGTCATGGAGAAGAACTTATACTCATGTCTTGATTTTGATTTTGGTTTTTGAGATAGGGTATTGCTCTGTCACCCAGGCTGGAGTGCAGTGACGTGATCATAGCTCACTGCATCCTTGTACTCCTAGGCCCAAGCGATCCTCCCACTAGGTGGTACTACAGGGGTATGCCATCATGTCCTGTTAATTTTTTTATATTTAGTAGAGACAGGGTCTTGCTATGTTGCCCAGGCTGATCTTAAACTCCTGAGCTCAAGTGATCCTCCTGCCTTGACCTCCCAAAGTGCTGGGATTACAGGCATGAGCCACTGTGCCCAGCCCGTGTTTTGTTATGCATTTTATTAAAGATTACGTTTCCAAAGATTAAATAATTCATGCACACAGACAGATTCTCTCCTCATGCATGCTGTTTATAAAACAGGAATTACTTCTGGGGCCAGTCAAGGTGGAGTAGCCCCTTTCCTCCCACATCTTCCCTCTTACATTTAAAAATCCCGAGACAAAATACAAAACAAAAAATTAACAAATATAAACAAAGACTACAAAATGGAAAGAAAGTGAACTTCGGACTTAAGAAATGACACAGTGGAGAATTCCAAGCTATTCTATATCTTTGACCGGGTGCTGAAGAAACCTACAATTCTGCGCTGACAGGCACAGACAAAAAGAGCACAAAGAAAAGCCTGCTCCTTCCAGTCAGAGGTCTGAGACAATGGTGGTCTAACAGAACAGGAAACACCTTTGATGTTTTCTCATGCACAGGCCAAACCAAAATGATACACTCCTGTGGTTCCATGGAGTCTGAGGCAGGGAGCTAATTTTCCCCTGCCATAGATACAGAGGATCTGCATGCTCTTGTATGTTTCCTTCCATGAGCCATGAAGAATCCTGAGAAAGTTCCATTCTTGGGATATGCCAGGAGATAGTCACAGCAGCCACTACCAAAATTCTGTCTAGAACTAAATTATTATTTAATTTATGGAACAAATGTCTTGATCTGCAAGGGCAAGAATATAATAAGTTGTGTTAGGGCACTGACAGGAACTCATAGCAGCTATGGGAAGGAAAGAAGAAGAAAAGCAGCACAGAAGAACAGAGGCAGGAATACACAGTAGGCCCAAAACTCAAACAGAAGAGATAAGATAAAGTAGCACTTGTGATAACCATGGCCTCAAACCTGAAGACACAATGCATTCGACAGCTGAATTCACATTCTTCTGAAATGCACATGGAACAATCATCAAAACAGACTACATTCTAGACTGTAAGACAAACTTTCACAAATATATATGAAATAAATTATACGGAGGATGATCTTGAGTCACAGAGAAATTATACCAGAAATCGATTGTACGTTAAATATTCCTAATTAACCCATGGGTGAAAGAAGAATTCTCGAATGATGTATTTTGAAGTGAATGAAAATAAAACAACACAAGAATACAGAAATTTGTGGATACAGCTAAGGCAGTACACAGAGATAAATTTAGGGCTTAAATTATTTTGGCCAGGTGTTGTGGCTCACGTCTGTAATCCCAGCACTTTGAGAGGCCAAGGTGGGTGGATCACAAGGTCAGGAGTTTGAGACCAGCCTGACCAACCTGGTGAAACCCCGTCTCTACTAAAAATACAAAAATTAGCCAGGCGTGGTGGTGTACAACTGTAATCCCAGCTACTTGGGAGGCTGAGGCAGGAGAATTGCTTGAACTCAGGAGGTGGAGCTTGCAGTGAGCTGAGATCGCACCACAGCACTCCAGCCTGGGCGACAGAGCAAGACTCTGTCTCCAAAAAAAAAAAAAATTATATTTGAAAAGAAAGACCTCCAGTCAGATGCTTGTTTCCCCTTTAAGAAACTAGACAAAGAGAGGACATTAAATTGAAAGAAAGTAGAAGGATGGAAAAAAAGTCAAACCAAAACCTTAATTATTTAAAAAGTTTTTTTAATGATAAAAACCATCAGAGAGAAAAAAAGAGAAGACACAAATTATCAATACCAAAAATGCAAGAGAGGACTAACTACTAACAGACATTCACGAGATCATAGAACAGCATTAACAATAACTCTGTCTTAGTTTGGGCTACTATGACAAATTACAATAGATTAAATGGCTTAAAGAATAAACATTTGTTTTTCTCAGTTCAGGAGACTGGAAGTCCGAGAGTAGGGTGCCAACATAACTGTGTTCTTGTGAAGACCTCTTCTGGGTTACAGACTACTCACTTCCTATTATAGCCTTATATGGTGAAAAGTGAAGTAGCTAGCTCTGACATCGTTTTGTAAGAGCATTCTAATCTCTCTCTTTTTCTAACTATAAAAGCAAACTACCTTTATTTGGACAATCTAAGTGGAAAGAAGGGGTATGTCAATGTGTACTGTAAACACGGAGAACATATTCTATATCAAATGTTAAAACATAATGGCAGAATCATCTAAAAGACATTTATTTCTAAAGGAGCGGTCAGTGAAAAGGATATTTATGACAACATAACATATTAACTTAATTGAGTATAATGGAGGATATGTTAACTGAATGTGTAATTTACTCAAATTTTAACTATGTTTGTATATGTAAATAAGGCTTAAGAATGTAATTAAATCTTCCTCTAAATATGTGTGTGTGTGTGTGTGTGTGTGTGTGTGTATATATGTCTGCATGTGTGTATGTGCAGTTCCAAATAACTTCTGGACCAAATGGTTTTAACTAGTGAATTCTACCAAACATCCAAGGAAGAAATAATACCAATCCTACACAATGTCTTCTAGAAAATAAAAGATGGAATATTTCCCAAATCATTTTATAAGGCCTGCCTCATCCTCATAGCAAGATTAGGCAAATACTATTCAAGAAAAGAAACCTTCAAACCAGTATCTCCCATAACATAAATGCAAAAATGTCCCAAAAAGTACATAGAAATATATAAACACAGATAATATATCAGTGAAATTTACCTCAAAAATGCCAGTTACTACACTGTAATACTATAAAAACTGTAGTTTTTATGCTACATTTTAGGTCAATGTAATCTCCTATCAGTAGTCTGAAGAACTAAAATCACACAATACATCAATGCCAAAAATTTTAACAAAATTCAAAATCTATTTATTAATTTAATAAAAATAATCTATAAAAAGTCTATAACTAACATTATACTCAAGAGAGATTGACTGTTTTCCCTCTAAGATCAGGAAAAAGACAAGGATGCCCATTACCAGTACCTTTACACAAGATTGCACTGGAAGGACTGACCAGTGCAAAAAGGCAAGAATAAAAACACAAAGATACAGAGTAAACTTACACAGAAAATAATTAAAAATCTAAAAAGCTCCTTGAACTAATAAGTGTTTTTAGCAAGGGCAGAATCTAAGGCCAATGTACAAATCTATGCCTACAAACACACAATGACGAACTGGAATTTTAAATCAGAGAAACAATATTTACCACAGCACCAAAACAAAATTAAAAACAAAAATTTAAAAAGCCTCGCTGTGTTCTAAAAACTAAAAGACATTGATGAAAGAAATCAAAGAAATACTAAATAAATCAGTAGGGATATTTTGTGTATGGACTGGAAGACTACATTGTTGTCAATTCTCTTTAATTTGCTCTACAGATTCAATGCCACCCCAGTTTAAATGCCAACATGTTTCCTTTGTAAAGATCATGAACCTCATTTAAAAATTTATACAGAAGATGAAACCTGGAGAAGTACTTGACTTCAAAACTTAATAAGCTAGAGTAATCAAGTTAATGTGGTATTGGCATAAGGAAATACATGTAGATGAATGAAAAGGAATAGAAACTACAAAAATAGACCCACAAATACACAGCCATCTGTTTTCTAAGAAAGGTGGAAATGCTGTTGAGTGGAGAAGTAACAAATCTTTTCAAAAAGTCATGCTGGAATAACTGGACTCCCTGTTCCAAAAACATTAAACTTGACACATAACTTATACTTTATATAGAATTTAACACAAAATGGATTATCAACTCAGTGTAAGAACTGAAGCTGTAAAATTTCTAGAAGAAAATAGGACTCCTAAATCTGTTACTTTGAGTTTCAAAGTTTCTAGATAGAACAACAAAAGCAGGTTCTGTAAAAGAAAATAAGTTGGACTTTATCAAAATTAATATTCAGTTTTAGTGAGCCTCCTCTGAAGTTATACTAACGGGAGTGAGATGCAGCATCACTGCCTGCCTTGTGGGGATGCAAGTCCAGTCCCCGACTGATCTGATGCCCTGGGGGTGGAAGAGGAGGCTTCTACATTTTTGTTTTTTTCTTTTTGAGACAGAGTCTCGCTCTTGTTCCCCAGGCTGGAGTGTAATGGCACAATCTCGGCTCACTGCAACCTCTGCCTCCCAGGTTCAAGTGATTCTCCTGCCTCAGCCTCCTGAGTAGTTGGGATTACAGGTGCCCGCCACCATGCCTGGTTAATTTCTGTACTTTTAGTAGAGACGAGGTTTCGCAATGTTGGTCAGGCTAGTCTCGAACTCCTGACCTTAGATGATCCGCCTGCCTCAGCCTCCCAAAGTGCTGGGATTACAAGCGTGAGTCACCGCACCCGGCCGAAGCTTCTACATTAACCCTGGGCATGGGTGAAAGATCAAGGGCCCCGCGAGGACTCTGATGACACTATAACCACCTTGTATTTTGTCAGGGGCCAAGACCCCTAGTGCATCTGCATTCTTCTTTCCACCCTTCAGTAGTGAGATCTCAACTCACCATTATCTCCACCTCCCAGGTTCGAGCAATTCTCATGCCTCAGCCTCCCAAATAGCTGGGATTACAGGCGCAAGCCACCATGAGTGGCCAATTTTTTTGTATTTTTGGTAGAGACAGGGTTTTGCCATGTTGGCTAGGCTGGTCTCAAACTCCTGGCCTCAAGTGATCTGCCTGCCTCGGCCTCCCAAAATTCTGAGATTACAAGTGTGAGCCACTGTGCCTGGCTAGATATTGCATTTTTTACAAACTGAAGGTTTGTGGCAACCCTGAGTTGGACAAGTCTGTTGGCGCCATTTTTCCAACAGCCAGTGCTCACTTTGTGTCTGACTCAGCAGTTTTTAGCAATCAAATATTTTAAATAGGGCATGCATGCTGTTGTTTAGACATGTTATTGCACATCTACAAGACTAAGGTATAGTGTAAACATAACTTTCATAAGCCCTAGGAAAACAAAAATTGTAACTTGCTTTATTGCGAAATCTGCTTCATTGTAGTGGTCTGGAACGGAAACTGCAGTATCTCTGAGGCCTGCCTATATAATATATACATATATTCAGCTGCACTTAGTGGGTAGAAAGGAATACATTTACTCCATCCTTCCCCTGGTAATGCATTCTGTATTTTATTAAATCCTTCCCTAAGAAGAGTCATTAACCTATTCTCTATGATCTTCTAGAATATTTCTACTTTTGCTTTGATAATTAGGTCTTAAGCCAACTGAATTTGATTTTTTTGTTTTGATCTATATGGATACCTCAAGATCCTTTCCCCATTGTTCTCCAGTGTCATCTAAGATCACTCTCTATCAAGTGCATGTTTTTTCTTGAACTTTCTACTCTGTTTCACTAATTTACTAAATCATCCCACCCCCCAACTCCCTGCTACTTAGCTACACAGAGTTTTACATAAAGCCTCAATATCTGGTAGAGCAGCAAATCCTCCTGTATCACTGTCTGTATGAATGGGATTGTGTTTGGTATAGCCATTACATCTTTACAAATGTATCCCCCCTTGAATTTATTATATAGGTGTTTCCTCTGTTTTATCTTTGCTAGGGTTAGCTAAAGTTTAATTCATTTTATTTTTATTGTAAGAAATATTCCACTTCTGTTTTCCATTTATTTCTAATTTTTTTTTTTCTTTTTTGAGTCGGAGTCTCGCTCTGTCACCCAGGTTGGAGTGCAGTGGCGTGATCTTGGCTCACTGCACGCTCTCCCTCCCGGGTTCACGCCATTCTCCTGCCTCAACCTCCCGGGTAGCTGGCACTGCAAGCGCCCACCACCACGCCTGGCTAATTTTTTGTATTTTTAGTAGAGATGGGGTTTCATCGTGTTAGCCAATTAATTTCTAATTTTACTTTTAAATTCTGCTTTCATTACTATATTTTTGATGCTGTTCTTGCTTAATTTATTAATGAGACTACGACTTTCCTTCTGTCCACTACTTTAGCTCTATCTGATGGTTTCTAACTTGCAGCTACAATTATTTCATTACAGAAATCAAATCCAAAATCGCATTACACTTTTTTGCATATTGTTTAAAAGAGATACTTTAAAATTTTTTCAAGTGGATTTTTTTCATTTTATTATTAATTTCTAGATTTAGCAAACTAGGTTCAGAGAATGCTGTTTGTGTTTATTCTAATTTGAATTTATTGAGGTTTTCTCTTTAAACTAATAGTATGCTCTATTTTATCATTATTCCATTAAAACATTAAAGTTTTGTTTTTTGCATTAGCATACATATACACAAATGTATGGTTCACTTTAATACAAATGTAATTTATACCCTCTCTAGGCATATTTACTTGTTGTCCATTGTACCTACTGTTTAATCAGATAAGACATATTATGATGTCCTAATTCTAATGAGTTTTAAGTTCTTAGAACTCCATTATTTTATGTTTTGGAAACATTGATATTATATTATTTGGTGCAGTCATTCAAATCCTTAAAGGTTTTCATTTCCCTGTGCTCTTGAACGAGAGCTCTTCCTACTTTAATGAATTTATTGCCTGAATTCAAATCTGAATGATACAGAACATGAAACCTACATTATTTTATCTTTATTGACTCAACCACTTTACCGATGTTTTATAATGATCTTTCTATGTTACTTATTTAGGGATATCCTTTTTAGACAATCAGTGTGATCCAACAATTTACATTTAGTGACTTGGCAACATGCTTGATCTAAATGATGTCCATCTTTATGTGATGCTATTTGTTGGTATGACTTCAAACAGAAACCTTAATTGTGCTTCACTTATAATAATTAAGATGATTTTACTTTTCTGTTCTAAAAATGACATTGAAAACTATAGTTTTTTAAGATCCCTGGAATCATTTATTAGTACAAAAGCTAATAGGCATATAAAAACATCCCTGATATCATTAGTGACCAGGGAAATTGTTATAGACTTATTTGTGCCCTTCCCAAATTCTTGTCTTGAAGCCCTAACCCCCAGTGTAACTGTATTTGCAGACAAGGCCTTCAAGGAGGCAGAAAGGGTAAAAATGAGGTCATAAGGAAGGACCCTAATCCAGTAGTACTGATATCTTTATAAGCAGAGGATGAAACACCAGAGTATTCTCTCTCTCCCACTGCATGTGCACAGAGGAAAGGCCAAATGAAAATACAGCAAGAAAGTGGCTGTCTTCAAGCCAGGAAGAGAAGCGTCACCAGAAACCAACTTATTAGCACTTGCATCTTGGACTTCTAGCCTCCAGAATCATGAGAATTTCTGTTGTTTAAGCTACCCAGCCTATGGTATTTTATTATGATAACCCTAGCTGACTAATAGAGAAATGTACATCAAAACCACAGTTAGATATCACTTCGTATCCACTAGGGTGGCTCAAATCAAAAAGTCAAATAATAAGTATTGGTGAGGATGTGGAGAAATCAGAACCCCACATGCTGTTGTTAGGGACAGGAAAAGGTGCATTTAGAAAAATAGTCTGGTGGTTCCTCAAACAGATAAAGACACGAATGCCAAATGACCCAGCAGTTTCACTCCTAGGAATACACACGAGAGAAATAAAAACAATCGTCCATACAGAAACTTGTAAATAAATGTTTATATTAGCATTATTTGTAGGTGGAATCCCAAATACCTACTGACTGATGAATGGACAGACAGGTAGTATATCCATACAATGGAACATTATTTGGCCATAAAAAGAATGAAACATGCATTCTATAACAGCACTCTTAAAACATTATGCTAGGCAAAATAAACCAATCGCAAAAGACCACATATTATATATGATTCCATTTATATAAAATGTCCAAAATAGGCAGATCTATAGAGACAGAAGTAGACTGGTGGTTACCTAGGGCTGCAGAGGGTGGGGGGGACAGGAGAGTGGTAACTAAAGGGTACAGGTTTCTTTGAGGTGATGAAAATTAACTGTGGTGATGTTTACATATACAGTCATCCCCTGGGGAGTTGGTTCCAGGATTCTCTTGAATACCAAAATCCATAAATGCCCAAGTCCTTGATAAAAATGGCATAGCATTTGCATATAACCTATGCACATCCTCCTGTATACTTTAAATCATCACCATATTAATTATGCTACCTAATATAACGTAAATAGTTGTTATACTGTATTGTTCAGAGCAGTAGAGGTGAAAAGTACTGGCTCTGAAACCAAACCGCCCAGCTTTGTGTCTTGGCTTTGCCGCTTACTCTACAACCTTAGCTAATGACCTAAGTTCTCTTGGTTTCCTCATCTCTAAAATAAGGATATCTGTCTACTTCTGAAGTTATGTGAGAATTAAATAACTAATACATATGAACAATTTGGAACAGTGTTCGGCAGTTCGGTATACAGTAACTTCTCATCAAATGTTGTGGCCCACGCCACACAGCTATCACACAAAAATAGATCAATAGTGAACCGCTCTGATTAAAGTTGGGGTGCGGTGGGCTGGGAGCTGAGCCTTGTCCACAAGTCCACCTCTACCACCTTGTCTGAGGTCTTAACCTATCCAGTCCTAAATTCCTGAGACTTCAACGACTCTCTCTGCCAAATGATGTGGGTCTCAGAGTGGCCTTTTAGAAGTCTGTCTACGGCGCACTGTGCTAAAGAATGGGGTGACAGCAACTGACTGTTTTAGGTAGAGTTCTAGCACAAAAGGCTACTCTCAATGTTATTAAGATTATGACTACAGCCACGAAATGATTTATCAAATGATTAATCAAAAAAAAAAAAAGCAAAACACTCTTCTACTTGATAAGCACATAAACGGTGTTTTTTTTTTCCTTTTTATTTACTTTTACTTACTTAAATTTTTAGAGACGGGGTCTTGCTGTGTTGCCCAGACTACACTCAAACTCCTGGGCTCAAGTGATCCTCTAGCCTCAGCCTCCCTAGTAGCTGGGACTATAGGAAGAAGCTACTGCACCCGACTCTTTTTTTTTTTTTTGAGATGGAGTCTCATTCTGTGACCTAGGCTGGAGTGCAGTGGCGCAATCTCAGCTTACAGCAACCTCCACCTCCCAGGTTCAAACTATTCTCGTGCCTCAGCCTCCCCAGTAGCTGGAATTACAGGCACATGCCACTACGCTGAGTTAATTATTATTATTATTATTATTATTATAATAAGCAAAATGGGGTTTTGCTATATTGCCCGGGCTGGACTCAAACTCCTGGCCTCAAGCAATCCACCCACCTCAGCCTCCCAAAGTGCTGGGATTATAGGCATGAGCCACTGTGCCAGGCCTCAATTTTTTAATAACAATGATGGGGTGGGGGGCAGTCCACAAAATGGATAGAACAGCCTTGAAGGAAATATAGAACTCAGAAAGATATGGTTAACAAGAATGCCTTTGAAGGAAGCACATGTCACTCCTGAGAAGTTTATGGTTGGCTTCACCACTTGCCTGCTTTATTCATTCTGGTGCCTTCTCTTTGCCCTTCCTAAGCCATGGCTCTGGCCTGGTTTCAAGCACAGACTTAGTCAACACTGGGTTCTAACATTCTGAAGACTTGCTTGGGAACAAGAAAGCCTTGCATCAACCACAGGCTCCGTCAAAGGAATGGCCCCCTGATATCTCATAGCCTATGGCTAGTCAGGGTCACTGGGTGGTGAGGACAAAGTCTAGAAACCAACAACCCAGCTAGATGTTCTGGAATTAGGTCATAATGAGGGATATGTGGTCTACTTATGTGCCAAACACCTTGTTCTAGACCATTCCCAACATTCCTGACTAGGTGCAACCTCCTGGTGATTCTGGTTTTATAGCTATGGGACTACGTGATCACAAGAGCAAAGAAGCCCTCATGTATCTGAAGACTGGGGCCGCCTATAAACCTGAAACTAGCCCAAGGCAAATTAGAGCTTTCACCAGCCCAAAGAAAGCATCCAAAGGTTCAAACAGCTGGGAAAATTTGGGCAGAGGTGGCCCTCTCCAGAAAAGGTGGACTGCTGGACAGCAAAACCACAGAGACAGAAGGAGAAAACAGACAGGAGCTTTACTCAAAATCACAAAGACACTGTTTTTCATTGAGAACCGGATGAGAGTAGGAAAAGTGGCAAATGGCCAGTTGCCCCTAGCAGCCCTGAAGAAATCAGGTAAATTCTGCTCCAGAGATGGCAGAGCTGGTGGTGCCATTCTTCAGGGCAGCACAGCCTCTTTCTGCCATACTTCACTAGGCCAGGGCAAAGTTTGTAGACTGCAGCCGCTCTGTCTCCTGGCAGATGTTCTGCTCCACTGTGTCACACTCAGCTAAGAATGCCTAGAAAATACACAAAGGGCAGTAAGGGCCCATCCAGGGATAGCCAACCACTGCCCACACAAGGCTCCTTGCTTAGCCATTCTGGGGAACCCATGGCTGAGACTCAAAACAGACTGTGCATGAATGGAGATGGGCAACTGGCCTGGGTTCCAAGGCAAGGAGAGGGAAGGAGCACAGGACCAGCATTCTGACCATGCTCTAGGCCAGCAATCCCCTAAAAGGTGGTAAAGGCAGGGAGCAGCTTTGCCACAAGGCCACTGCACAGCAACTGAACAATCGCAGGAAGCACTGTATGCATGAATACTGCCTCCAGGAATTGCGTAACACGTCAGCCCTATCTGCTCTCCAGTGAGTTTCCTCCCTAAATAGTTTAAATTCAAATATAATTACAGGGACATAAGGCTCTTCTCTGACGTTCGGGGTTCCTGTTGATAAATAAGTAATAACCAAAACAAGCCTATACCACACACCATGCTTCTATACTACCGACTCTGAACAGATAAACACGCATACCTACACATTAACATATTACGCCTTGTTGTGCACTATTACACAACTCACCTGAACCTTTTTTACCAAGCCTTTCCTTTTCAATCTACTGTCTTTGAAATTTTCTGGCAGGATCTATGGAAGAGTAAGTTGATAATAGAAGTTAGTAAATAGTAAACATGTAACAAATAATCCTCAGTGAAAATGACATGAGAACACATAAGAAACACCCACAGTATACAAAACAGGTCACGATCACCAATGTAAATGAGATGTCCATTTTCAGGAACCCTTTCCCTGAGTCTGTATCCTATATTGCCTTTCCATGGCTCTTGTCCCTATAAAAGCTCCCTGTATTCTCCACGTCTGGGCTGCAGGAACTCATCTGTAACACAGACTTTGGTTTTTTATTGTTTCATATGTATGGATACTCTACTCTGGCCAGACCATGGGCTCATTGTGAGGCTCAAAAGTGCCTGCTGCTGCTATTTTTTTTTTTTTCTTTTTGAGACATAGTCTTGCTCTGTCGCCCAGGCTGGAGTACAGGGGCGCGATCTCAGCTCACTGCAAGCTCTGCCTCCTGGGTTCACGCCATTCTCCTGTCTCAGCCTCCCGAGTAGCTGGGACTACAGGTGCCCGCCACCACGCCCGGCTAATTTTTTATGTTTTTAGTAGAGCCAGGGTTTCACCGTGTTAGCCAGGATGGTCTTGATCTCCAGACCTTGTGATCCACCCGCCTCGACCTCCCAAAGTGCTGGGATTACAGGCGTGAGCCACCGCACCCGGCGCTGCTGCTTCTTTACACCCACCCTGTCCAACAGAAACACACAGTGCAGTTCACCTTCAAGAATGAAGCATCAGGCTAGAGATATCATTACTATCATCTGCAAAAGAGAACTCCTGAGTTAATGTTTCAGCAGCCTCATAAGATCTGGGTCTGGCTGAATCCTCTGTAAGTAATGAGGCCTGCAGAATTATCAGTCACATGAGTATCAGAGAAAGTGAAAACCTGTTTTCTTGACCATGAGATGGTGGACTCCTTGGGTCCCAGCTTCATGATGATTACAGATGCTACTGGCAAACATAAGTATAAATGATAAAAGTCCTATACTGGAGGGCTGTGAGTGCCTAGAAAGCAGGAACTATCTTTTCATTGTGCATTCACCCAGGACCAAGCAACGTGATTGGCACACAATAGTAGATGCTTAATATTCTCAAGTGATGGGTTTGCTCAGACAATAGGAGAGTACATTACTGAAAGAGTGAATGTGACTGAAATAAAGACAAAGAAAACTAGTTCTTTTCAGCTGAATATTTACTTACCAGTGTGTCAATCTCCTCCAAGATCTTCATAAACTGTTCTATTGTGGCTTTTACTCTCCTATCAAGTTTGCAGAGAGCTTCAGCTTGCAAATCCTTGGGCAGAAAACCCTGTGGGAAATAATGCATTACTGCAACGGTTCTTTGAGGCTGATGGAAAACTCCATGCCACAATACTACTGAAGCGATCACACTGAGTCCACCATAGCCCTGGCAGGCCAGGCCACATTTCAGATCCACAACTTCACCTCTTGGAAAAATTTAAAAGACTGGCCGTGGGCCAGTCCAAGAATTCTATCAGGTTGCAGTCTGCTCTACTTCGCATGACCCACTGTGGCTGCAAATGCCTCCCTCCTGAGGCTTGGTGCCAGTGAAGCCCCCAATCACAAGTGTATACCTGCGCACAAGAGGCAGATGTTAAAAGCACAGGCTTAGAGTCTTCAAAGCCTAGGCTTGAAAACTGACTGCCATTTACTAACTTGTGATCTTGAGCAAATTACTTAGCCTATTCATGTCTCAGTACCCTCATTTTAAAAATGAAGATTATGATACCCACACCCTAGAGGGTTACTGTGAGGTAAAGGGAATATATGTACATGTGTCACTAACTTGTGGCACAGACACATGCTAACAAATGGCAGCAGTGCTTATTTTTATCAAATTGTCTAATGGTTCACTCACATAGCTTGGCCTAATGACCAGTTAGCTGGTGACAAGAGTTGGATAGCAGGGATCTCTGAGGATGTTTATCACAGCCAAGAGCTACAGATACAGATTTCACAACATGTAGCAAGAGCTTTAAACATCAACCAACAATTCCAACTCAAAGAATTTATTCTACTAAAAAAACCAGGAATGGTCAAAAAAGATTTACGTCCAAGGATAGTCAAAGAAGCATTACACATAATGGTAAAAATAGTATTAAATGAACAATACAGAACTGGCTCGGTAAATGATACATTTATACAAGATGAAATGCATGCAAGCTTTGAAAAATACCATCATAGGAAAACGTTTAATTTTTTATCCAAAAAAAATAGTTTATAAAGTGTATATAACATTATATCAATTTTTTTTAAGATGAAAAATGTATTTCAGGCTTCGGTAATGGTTATCTCTGAGTTGGGGCCTCATGGATAATTTTTATTTTCCATATTAGTGCCTATACATGTACTTAAAACTTTTGTACAGTCAGCATGTATTCTGTAATTAAAACACAAACATATAGGCCGGGCATGGTGGCTCATGCCTATAATCCCAGCACTTTGGGTTTTTTTGGACTTTTGGACTTTGGATTTTTTTGGACTTTGGACTTTGGGAGGCCAAGGCGGGCAGATAACTTGAGGTCAGGAGTTTGAGAACAGTCTGGCCAACATGGTAAAACCCCATCTCTACTAAAAATACGAAAAAATCAGACAGATGTGGTGGCAGGCGGCGCCTGTAATCCCAGTTACTCGGGAGGCTGAGGCAGGAGAATTGATTGAACCCAGGAGGCAGAGGCTGCAGGGAGCTGCTGAGATTGCACCACTGCACTCCAGCCTAGGTGACAGAGTGAGACTCCATCTCAAAAAAAAAAAAAAAAACCAAAACACAAACACACCCCAATTAATGTTACACAATGAGAAGAAAAAATAAATAAGTGGTCTTGAGCTAGTCCTAATCCTTACTGGGTTTCAGTACCCCATCTCTAATATAAGGAATTGAATAGGATGACCCCCTCCAACCCCACTATCATGTTCAACTTGGACCTTCTATAAACCAACAAAATGTCATTTGCCTTGCCAAACACATTACAACAGCCCAGACAGAGAGAAGCTACTTGTTCTATTTCAGACAATTCATGATCCTAGCATGGCAGGTGCTCTCCTGTGAGCATAAATGGATGCTGGCTGGGGTCTGACAATAACTATGACAATAAATGCTTATAAAGCACTTAGTATGTGTCAAGCTCAATCTACATTATTTAATGCTCCCAACAATCCTAAGAGGGAAATGTCACCATTATTCCCTTTTTGCAGATGAGGAACTTGAGGCAAAGATAAACTTGTTCTCAGTAAGAGAAAGGGTGAATCTAGGATCTGAACCCAGGGAGTCTGACTGCAGAGCCTGTCCCCATAACCACAAGTTATATCCAGGAAGCTCTGATACAAGGCAGAAAGTCAAGGTCCATGAAGAGAGTTACCTGCTGGATTCCAGTAAGCTCTTTATTCAACTCTTCCAGCTGGTCAGCTATCTTCTCCACAGACTTCTCCAAATGTTTCAACTTCTTTAGTTCAACCTCTTCCTCTGGACTGTTCTAAAATGTTTAAGAAGAAAACAAAGCCAACAGTCAACAAGAACAGGCTGGGTGTGGTGGCTCACGCCTGAATCCTAGCACTTTGGGAGGCCAAGGTGGGCAGCTCATTTAAGGTTAGGAGTTTGAGACCAGCCCGGCCAACATGATGAAACACTGTCTCTACTGAAAAAAACAAAAAAATTAGCCAGGCATGGTGGTAGGCGCCTGTAGTCCCAGCTACTCGGGAGGCTGAGGCAGGAGAATGGCTTGAATCTGGGACGTGGAGGTTGTAGTGAGCTGAGATCGTGCACCTGCACTCCAGCCTGTGTGACAGAGAGAGACTGCCCCCCCCCCCCCCCCAAAAAAAGAAAAAGCAATCAACAAGAACAGTAGCCTCTGTCAGGAAAAATACCTGACCACAACTGCATGAAACCACTCACCTAGAAATAATGGTTTTAACTCTGTTGCTTCTTGGAAATCAAGTCAAAGGGTTATACATCAAGTTTTCCATCTACAAAGACTCCAGACTAGAGAGAAGGTGTTAGGCAAACATTCTGGTGTGGGCCCTGACAACTTGGGTACAGAGAATAGAGACAATCCAACTGCCAGATTCAGACTGAAGCCTGGAAGGTAATCACATTTCAGTGAACACTTGTGAGGAGTCCAGAATGGCAAGTCAGGTGGAATTCTACCATTCCTTTAAATGGAATTCCTAAATGGCAGCCTCCAATTGAGCTCTCCTGTTTAACATGATGCTGGTTAACAACGATGAATACTTTTATTGAACACTTCCTACATGCCACACACTATCCTAAGCACCTTACCTATATTATTTTTTTAAGCCTTACCACAACTCCATCAGGGAAGTACTGCTGCTTTACAGATGATGAAACTGAGGCTTAAGGTAGTCAAGTAACATGAGATCACACAGTCCAAAAGAGGTAGAGTAGACTTAAGTTCAGACTTTTCTTTTTTTGAGATAGTCTCACTACAGTGCCCAAGTTGGAGTGTAGTGGCTGTTTACAGGCATGATCATAACTCACTACAGCCTCAATCCCCTGGACTCAAGTGATCCTCCTGTCTCAGACTCCCAACTTGCTGGGACAACAGGTATGTGCCATGGTGCCCTCCTTGACTTCACACTTCACTCCATAAGCTCTGTGTCAGCTCCACATAAAAGTCCTATAGTTTCTTCAAACTTGACTCCTTGGTTCTGCCTGTTCCCCATCACCATTCTCCCTGACCCTGAAGCAAGAAATTTAGAATATTTCCCCCTTCTCTCAGGTAAACATTTGACAGAGAGGTCTAGCAGCTTTCTGCTTAGTTACGCTATCCCAAATTATTCATTCCTCTTTGTAGCTAAGTCCTGAGTTCCAGTCTCCTGGCAGTTCCAAGTCTGGATTAGATTTTCTTTGCCTTCACTTTGTTAATCTCTGCCCTCTCTCTACTCAGTCACCTCACTCAAAATAAGGGAACTTCATCTGCTCAGTAATTTCGCTGTGTCACAATGCAGGGCTGGCCACAGCCCTCTCTCATCACCTTAAGGGTTGCTGACCTCATCTGTCTTTTTTTCCCCTCAGTTTCTTAGTCTGAACCTTTTTTTCCAGTCAAAGGTTTTCCCTTGTGGGAGATTTTAGTTAAAAGGTTGGTTAAAGGGAGAGAGGCTCCTGAACTGGAACAGAGTGATTATTCTTAATATCTACAAGTTTATTTTAACACCAGACTCTTGCTAATTCTACTCCAAGTGAATGAGACTTGTCCCAGGCACCATTTTAACCAGACCCAGATTCTACCACCAAAACAAAAAACATTTTATTAAGGCAGCACAACCGCTCCTATTTCTTAGAGCAAAAGTTCTAACCAACAGGAGCAGGAGGGTATGAGAACAACAAAATTGGTAATCCTATAAAACAAATAAAGATTGTATTTGTTTAGAGAGGGGTTTTATCAACGCAGAATCTGGGTCCCCAATTTGCTTTTTTTTTTTTTTTTGAGACGGAGTCTTGCTCTGTCACCCAGGCTGGAGTGCAGTGGCCGGATCTCAGCTCACTGCAAGCTCCGCCTCCCAGGTTCACGCCATTCTCCTGCCTCAGCCTCCCGAGTAGCTGGGACTACAGGTGCCGCCACCTTGCCCGGCTAGTTTTTTGTATTTTTAGTAGAGACGGGGTTTCACCGTGTTAGCCAGGATGGTCTCGATCTCCTGACCTCGTGATTCGCCCGTCTCGGCCTCCCAAAGTGCTGGGATTACAGCCTTGAGCCACCGCGCCCGGCCCCCAATTTGGTCTTCTAAACCAAAACCTGTATAAAAGACTTCAGTCATTTGATTCTGAGGATTTCTGATGGAAAAAGCAATTTACCTTTTTCCCAATTAACATGACCCGGCAACCATCTTGTATTCCAAGTGCTGACAATGGTGTTTCCATTTCCTTCAGGGATTTTCCTAAAAAGAGGATAAAGGTAGGCCAACTTGTAATAATTGTACCACACTGAAAATAAATTTCAGCACGATACAGGAAATAGACAAGTGTGTTCACTAATGAGAATTGGTATCTTTTTAGAGGGTGCCGTGACCCAGTAATTTCATTTCTACATATTCATCCTCAACAAATAACTGGACATGTGACTCCACAGTAACCACTATACAATAATATTCAGTGCAACCTTTTCGTATTAGTGAGAAACTGGAAAGAGCCAAATATTCAGGCATCGGGGGCTGATGAACCATACTACAGAAGACTTTAAAGTCTTCAGTAGGCATTACAGTCTACAATAGGCATTAAAGCTCATTTTTTGCAGGAAACTTCAATGCCACAATGAATGCTGATAACCTAGTGTTATTGAGGGGTTTTATCCAGGGGAACATTATCTTTTTCAAGCATTCCTCTATTTTGAAACATGAATTTCTATGGTGTTTATAATTCAGAAATAAAATTTTTTTTTTTTTTTTTTTTTTTTTTTTTTTTTTTTTTTTGAGACGGAGTCTCGCTCTGTCGCCCAGGCTGGAGTGCAGTGGCTGGATCTCAGCTCACTGCAAGCTCCGCCTCCCGGGTTCCCGCCATTCTCCTGCCTCAGCCTCCGGAGTAGCTGGGACTACAGGCGCCCGCCACCTCGCCCGGCTAGATTTTTGTATTTTTTAGTAGAGACGGGGTTTCACCGTGTTAGCCAGGATGGTCTCGATCTCCTGACCTCGTGATCCGCCCGTCTCGGCCTCCCAAAGTGCTGGGATTACAGGCTTGAGCCACCGTGCCCGGCCGGAAATAAAATATTTTTAAAAATTAAAGACAATACATTACATTATGAAACATAAATAAAATGCCTATTACTAAATTATTTATAATGACTGACACCCAATGGGATAAGTCTTTCCCCAGTGGTTACCAGAATAATGGGTTCTCAGGGGAGTGGGAAGACAAGGGACAGGGGCTAGGAGGGTGTGGGTCCTGGCAGAAATGAGCATCATCCATCCACTGAGCCCACCACATCCAGGTCCCCAGTAAGTTTGTTCAAAACCTCCTTTGAGTCAGAACAATGTGAGGCACTGGAAACACAGCAGTATCTCCACCCTCACAGAGCCTGTTATTCTAACAGAGAAATCAGATGTTAAGCAACTAAGAAAATGATTATTTAATAGTAATTTCATAGAAGTGATGCAAAAACAGCAGGGAGTACCATGGTAACATATAATGGGAAGATGATCTAACCTAGCCAGGGAAGACTGCCCATGAGCTTCATCAAAAATGGTGAGATTTCTCCCATCATCATAAGACTTCAAATCTGACACCTGTCCAGATGTTTGAAAGTGTCCAGTACCTAGCAGGTCCTCAATAAATATCTGTTGAAGAACTGAATGAATAAACAAATAAAAATTGTCCCAGTTTGAAAACAGAGTGACTATTAGGAAAAGTTAAGCAGTTTTTTTTTTTTTTTTTTTTGAGACGGAGTCTCGCTCTGTCACCCAGGCTGGAGTGCTGTGGCCGGATCTCAGCTCACTGCAAGCTCCGCCTCCCGGGTTCACGCCATTCTCCGGCCTCAGCCTCCCGAGGAGCTGGGACTACAGGCACCCCCATGTCACCCGGCTAGTTTTTGTAGTTTTTAGTAGAGACGGGGTTTCACCGTGTTAGCCAGGATGGTCTCGATCTCCTGACCTCGTGATCCGCCCGTCTCGGCCTCCCAAAGTGCTGGGATTACAGGCTTGAGCCACCGCGCCCGGCTAGTTAAGCAGTTTTAAAACTGTCGCTTGGCCATAAGGAAAAGCTGGAAAAGAAATGCTTACCCTTGGCCGGGCGCAGTGGCTCACACCTGTAATCCCAACACTTTGGGAGGCCAAGGTGGGTGGATCACCTGAGATCAGGAGTTCGAGACCAGGATGGCCAACATGGTGAAACTCCGTCTCTACTAAAAATACAAAAATTAGCCCGGCATGGTGGTGGGCACCTGTAATCCCAGCTACTCGAGAGGCTGAGGCAGGAGAATCACTTGAACCCGGGAGGCGGAGGTTGCAGTGAGCCTAGATCACGCCATTGCACTCCAGCCTGGGTGACAAGAGTGAAACTTTGTCTCAAAAAAAAAAAAAGAAAAAAAGAAAAAGAAATGCCTACCCTTAAATATGAGTTTCTGAAAAGACTGTGGAACCCCTATGGCCTCTTCAACAACCTGGGCCAGGTCTTGGACAACTGGTTCACTGCTGCCCTGCTGCGGGGTAACATGAATGTCGTGCTTCTCATTGCCTAGGGAGAAAGAAAAGCATTTGACAAAGATGATTCTTTCACATAAATCAATAGAGGGTGACACTTTATTACATTTATTTACCCAGCCTTCAAGGCCCAGCTCATATGCCACCTACTCCACAAAGCCTGCCCCCATGCCACCCAGCTTTCCTCTGGTGACCTCCTCAAGGATCTCTGTTTCCTCTATTATAATAACTAACAATATGAATGATATCAGCTAACATTTTAGGCATTTCACGCATAATCAAATTTAATCCTCAGAAAAACCCCACGAAGTAGACCTACCTATTACTTCTTATTTCACAGATGAGCAAACTGTGACCTCAGGCAAGTTAAGGCCTGCCTATGGAGACCCAACTGTTGGAATCAGAACTTGACATCAGATCTAGCTGATTCCCAAGCCCACCTTTTTCATCACAAGCCATCTGCTTCCTGTGGCCTGACTGCCCTGTACCCTGTATTGTACTGGTCTCGTCTCGCTTGCTGTAAGGGACAAGTGACTGCTTTCCTCTGCCTCTCCCACTGGACACACTTGAGTGCATCCATGATTGGTGCTAAGTAGACAGACAAATGAATACGAACAGCAGAGCCTTTCTTTGTGAAGGAGAGACGCCAGTTCTTTTCCAGGGATGTGGACAATAAGGAGACAGCCTGTGTCCAGTACATTACACCAAGGTTTGGTTCCCCCAACAGCTCCGTGAGGTCAGCGGGAGCCAGGGTTACCAAATCTACTTCACAGAGGAGAAACCGGATTCTTAGAAAGAAGCCGTCCATCCCAAGGTCACTCAAAACTGCAGGATCTAGAATCCGGGTCTCCAGATTCCCAGACCCTTGAGCCTCCCCTAGCTGGTTCTGGGGAAACCTCATGGACTTAGCTCTCCGGTGTACTGACTTCATTTGGTTGTGTGTCAACTCCAACAGTAGGCAGACCCAAAGGGTGCCCAGAGTACAACGCTTGGACCCACAGCCAACTCAAGTGGCGCACACGGAGAAGGCGCTCAGCAGATGAGGAGCGCCCCCGCAGGCACGAAGTTCTGACTCATTACACACGGAGCAGTCGTAGACCACATGGCCAAATATATGCCTGACACAAAGACCACAATAACTGCGCGGGCACACAAACACAACCAGGCCCACGACGTAAAGCCCAGACAAACTCAAACACCCAGGATCGCACAAATGGCCAGAGACAAAATACACCGGCCACATGGAAAAGTGTACAAAAGGCAGTTCCACGGACACAACCAAGAACCCACGCTTCCGTGTGGGGAAAAGAAAGAGAGGTCAGCCTGTTACTGTGTCTATATAGAAAGAAGTAGACTTAAGAGACTCCATTTGGTTCTGTATTTGAGATGCTATTAATCTGTGACCGTACCCCCAACTTTGTCCTTGCAAGAGATATGTGCTGTGGTGACTTAAGGTTTAAAGGTTGTTAAACAAGTGCCTAAAGGCTGCTTGTGGTTAAAGGTCATCACCATTCTCTTAATCTCAAGTAAGAGAAAAACATTTGTCTCCTGCCCGTCCCTGGGCAATGGAACATCTCCTTGTAAAACCCATTGTGTGCTTTCTTAACTGAGCAAAGAGAAAACCGCTTTTAGGAATAAGGTGGGATTTGCTGGAGCAATACTGCTAAAAGGTTTATGGAGATGTTTGCATATGCATCTCAAGGCACAGCATTTTCCTTGAACTTACTCAGGTCACAAAGATCTTTATGTCTTACTGCTGATTTACTCCCTTATGTTTAAGATGGTAAAGATAATTATCAATAAATACTAAGGGAACTCAGAGACCGGTGCCCGCGTGGGTCCTCTATAAGCTGAGCGCTGGTCCCCTGGGGCCCGCTTTTCTTTCTCTATACTTTGTCTCTGTGTCTTATTTCTTTTCTCAAGTCTCTCGTTCCACCTAACGAGAAACACCCACAAGTGTGGAGGGGCAGGCCACCCCTTCACTTCCGGACGCCAGGACAAGCGCAAGGTCACACGCTTCTGGAGAACATGTGACTAAACCCACAGACCCCGCCGGGCTTTCGGGGCCAGCAAGGAGCCCACCCGGCGCCCAACACTCACTGTGGGTGACAGTCACGGTGAGCCCAGCTGCCGCCATTTCCTTCCTGGTCACCTCCTCGCTCGGGGTCGCCTCCTCGTCCCGGGTCACCTCCTGGCTCCGATTCATCTCTTCGCCCCGAGTCGCCTCCTCACTCTGGGCCGCCTCTTCGCTCCGGGTTGCCTCCTCACTCACGGTCAACTCCTCGCTCCGGGTCAATTCCTCGATCCCGGTCGAGCGGCGCCGGGTCTTCTTCTTCATCCGCGGCCTGCGAGCGCCGGCGGCGGCGCCCCTGGTGGGTCGGTCATACCCGCTGGCAGCACCCCGGACAGGTGGACGCCGAGAGGGAGGCGGGCCACGCTGGGCCGGGGGCTCCGACTGGCGCGGCTCCCGGCCTGGCCGAAGGGCGCGCAGCCGAGAGCCCAGCCGCTCCCGGTCGCCTCGTGGTCTCCGCGCCCCGCCGCGTTGAGCCAGGCCCGCGCTTGTTGACCGCCCAGCGATGGTAGCTGAGCGCGGCGTCCTACAACCCCGCCCGACTGCTTCCCAGCCCCGCCCCGCCCTGCCGGCCCCGCCCTCGCCCTATGCCGCTTTAGTTGCCCCCAGGCCCCACCCACTCAACTGAGGCCCCGCCTTACTACAATAAAACCCCTCCCACTCCTTCCACCAACACCCCGCCCCCTGCAGGTTCTCTTCGAGTGCACCAAGTTGTTTTGCTCTCCTTCCCCGGAAGACCCGGCTGAAAATCCGGAAAAAGAATCGGGAAACGCCAGGGGGCATACTGCGCTTGCGCACAGAGGGACCGGAAGTCGAGGCGGGAGTGACTCTGCTTCCGTTTCTGGTTTTGCTCTAGTGTTTGGGTTACTTTGCGGCCGCTGAAGATGAACCGACTCTTCGGGAAAGCGAAACCCAAGGCTCCGCCGCCCAGCTTGACTGACTGCATTGGCACGGTGGGCATTTGATCATGCATAAGTAGGCTCAGGACCTCTGACACACCCGACCCCGCCCACCCCCGGTGCCGGGCCCCTATTCTTCCACTTCGTTTCGGGTCCTGGGCCGCTTATACGTCGGCCCTCTCTATCCCACCTTCTCCCCCTCATCCCTGTTACCCAAGTCATTCCTAACGCCACAAACCAGGGACCCCCTAACCCCATCACTGTCTTACCCTGCCAGCACCCAACCCGTTTTGATGCCCATTGCCCGTCCACTCTCGCCTTGATCCTCTCACCTCACCCAGCCCTAGGCCCATACACCCTTCCCACCTTGTCCTGCCTGATCCCTCACCCTTCCATCTGTCATCCCCAGCCCACATCAGGACTCAGCTTGATATCCTAGGTCAACATATCTGTACCTCAGTCTTGGATCTCAGTAACACAAAACTCAGAACCCTGGCCCCTCAGATTAAGCCACCATCCCCCATCTAGGAAATGGCACTAGATCTACAATCAGCTGGTTTCACTGGGCACTGGCCCATTTCACACGCCTCTTGGATGAGCTCTCAGCCTGGCTAGTCTCTGATTCTAGGGAAATTCCAACTCAACTCAGTGATTTCCAAATTATTTTCTGCCCCAACCCACTTGAGGGTTACCTGGTATATCAGAATTGGGGCAGTGGGGGGGGGGGGGGGGGTCGGGTCAGGGTATAATTTATAAAAGCCCGGGGTTTCTGGTTGGGAATACCCTTCTTTGTGAACCACTGTTTTTCACCCTTCCCCTTAAGCTCCTCTTTTCTTCCTCTGTATTCCTTCCTCTCTACCTGCCCCTTCTGGATTAAGTGTATTGCAGTAAGTACCAGTGCATTTGATATTTTCCTCCAAGGTGGACAGCAGGGCAGAATCCATTGACAAGAAGATTTCTCGATTGGATGCTGAGCTAGTGAAGTATAAGGATCAGATCAAGAAGATGAGAGAGGGTCCTGCAAAGGTAAGATAGGCAGCAACTGCTGCACAAAGTGCTGGCACAGCCTAGTTTTAGCACTTACAGAAATAGGGCCTAGTTTGGCTGGGCACGGTGGCTCATGCCTGTAATCCAGCACTTTGGGAGGCTGAGGCAGGTGAATCAAGAGGTCAGGCATTTGAGACCAGCCTGGCCAACATAGTGAAACCCCGTCTCTACTGAAAATACAAAAACTTAGCCGGGCATGGTGGCGGGCACCTGTAATCCCAGCCACTCAGGAGGCTGAGGCAGAAGAATCACTTGAACCTGGGAGGTGGAGGTTGCAGTGAGCAGAGACCACACCATTGCGCTCTAGCCCAGGTGACAGTGTGAGACTCCGTCTCAAAAAAAAAAAAAAACACAGGACCTAGTGCAGGGGCTGTGAGCATCCCTACAGAAGAGATGCTTACAGTCTCATAAGGAGAAAACATGTGAGGGTGTATCCTTTAGGGAGGAGAGATTGCAACCAAATACGGAAGGGAGGCTGGGGATTGATCTGGTGGAAAGAGATGCTGGTCACACGTCTAAAAGCATGTACATGAGAATTAGCATATTATACTGAGAAGGTGGTCATCTGAAGAGGAAGACTAGGCTGTGCTCAAGATCAATGACTTGCCAAGTTGGTCAGGTTAGGTTGGTATATTAGACTGCTTAAGGAGTGGCCTGCTGGGAAAAACTGAACTAGGCGTCTGGGACCAGTGTTCTAATACTAACACTGTCCCTGCCATCTAGTTGTGACCTTGATAAAGTCACTTATTTTCCACTCCTGTTAGGTAGAAACATAAAGTACTGCATTTAAGCACATGGAGTGTGGATATAGAACTACCTTGTTTTTTCCAGATCCATAACTTATTAACCATGTGAGCCTGGGTATCACTGAACCTCTAGTTCCCCATCTGTAAAACAGAGATAATACCTACCATACAGTATGAGGATTAAATGAGGTAGTTGATGTGTACAACTACGTCTAGGATAAAGTAGTACTCAGTAAATGTAAGTTATGATAATCTGTGAAGTAATAATACCTGTTTTTCCTTCCTCATTGGAGAAGACAAATAAAATGGTATACAGCATTCTATAGAAAAGGAAGGCTTTTCCCAGCCATCTTAGTGGATGATGGGGAATGAAGAGCAACCAGAGGCAGGAAAGCCCATCTAGATTTGAGACAATGAAAGCCCAAACCATGGTGGTAGGAAACCAAAGAATCAGTTTGAAAGTGAGTTCTGAAATCAGCTAACAGGATGATTGTGCATGAACAAACTACAGAAAGAGGAAAGATAAGGTGGATATAAAGATTTTCAACCTAGAGAGGTGAGAGATTGGTGGGCCATTGTTACCTATTTCCAAGGTGAGATAAGGTTTAGGAGTTTGGAATTATTGAGGTTAAGTTGATAGGCTATACAAGTGAAGAATCTCCCTAAGGCAACTGGATATACAGAATCAGCACTTTTGGGGCTAGAGGCGGAGATAATATGCATTAGGAAAAGAGAAAGTAGTTCAGGACTCTGGGATGTGGGATGCAAAGACAGATAGGAGCTAAGGCTTAAAGACTGGACCTTAGAAATACCTGTTTTGGGGAGGGGAAGAACAGAATCCAGGAGCCATTATGCCTACTACTTTGAAGAAGAGAGGAAGTAGGCATGTGAGTTTGAGGCTATGGGAAATTTCTTTTACTGTATGTGTGTTTTCTACCTTATTTTTATTAAATCTGTTTTTCTCTCCAGAATATGGTCAAGCAGAAAGCCTTGCGAGTTTTAAAGCAAAAGCGGATGTAAGTTACACATACAATTTCTTTCCCCACAGCAGGTTTAACTAAAAGAAAAATGGTCTTCCATTCCTTCAGGTTTTCATACTATTTTCTAAGCACTCTTGATTTAATTACAAATTTTCATTGACATGTAATTAAATACAGTTAGCTGGGTTCTTCCCCGCTATGTGTTCAGCAATGTCTGTTGTAACAACTTCCATCTAAATAGAACTTTTTGTCACAATGGAGATGCTCTATATCTGTGTGCTCAATACAGTAGCTGTTAGCAACAAGTGGTTATTGAGCTCTTGAAATGTGGCTAGTGTGACTAAGGAGCTAAAGTTTAAATTTTATTCAATTTAAATAATTTAAGTAGCCTTATATGGTTAGTGACTACTGTTTTGGACCAGATCTGTAGGGTTTGGTTTTCCTATTATTTATTTTAGAGTGTACCTTTTTTGTTTTTGTTTGTAAAGTTAGGAATCCTAAATGTTTGTTCCCTCCCACCATAATAAATTTAAAGATCCTTAATTTGTTTTAGGTGACTATGTCCCAATTTTGAGCAGAAGCTAACTAGTATCTTTGGTGCCTACCTCTGTGGACTGTTCAGCTGATGAGCTCCTCTGCAGGGTTATAGAGATCAGGTGTAATTAGCTATTGAGGAACCAGAAAGATTGTCAGTATCTCTCTTCCTATATTAAAATGACTTTTTATAAGATACCAGATGCCATCTTCCTCCTTTTAGATTAGATCAAATTGGAAAAAGAAATTGTAATGCCTAGACTGGTGAGAGTATGGTGAAATGATTTACCTTCTTAATTGGTAGCATTACTAGTTTTAAGTAACCTTTTTTGTGATAAAAAGAATACAGGTTCGTTGTAGAAACTTGGAAAATACATAAATATGAACAGAAGAAAATAAAATTTACCTAGATTCTTACTGCTAGAAATAACCACCTTTAAAATGCTAATTTCTTCCAGTTTCTTTCCTCTGCTTCTGCATATGTGGTATGTGTGCATATAACTTTTTAGAAGAAATGAAATTGTAGTGTGTATATGTAGCTTTTCCTTTTCCACTTAATATCATGAGCATTTCCCTGTTCTTTTAAATATTCTTTGGAAACTTTACATTTTTTAATGAGATTATAATATTCTACCATTTGCTTGCACCATGAGTGGACCATTCTTTTTTTTTTTTTTTTTTTTGGACCATTCTTTTTCTAGTTGGATAGATTGTTTCCAATATTGTATAAAGAACATAGTGACATAAGTCTTTGAGGTAATATTATAATTTGATATAAAACTTTATTTTAAAAACATTTTGAACACCAGACATTATATTAGGTCAGATGGATTACCTAATTATGGGTACAAAATTAATAAAACACACCTGGGGCTGGCCACCGTAGCTCACACCTATAATCCCAGAATTTTGGGAGGCCAAGACAGCAGATCACTTGAGGTCAGGAGTTGGAGATCAGCCTGGCCAACATGGTGAAATCCCGTCTCCACTAAAAATACAAAAATTAGTTGGGTGTGGTGGTGCGTGCGCTTGTAGTCCCACCTACTTGGGAGGCTGAGGTGGGAGAATCACTTGAACCCAGGAGGCAGAGGTTACAGTGATCTGAGACGGCACCACTATACTCCAGCCTGGGCAACAGAGCGAGACTGTCTCTAAACAAATAAATAAATAAATAAAACAAAATAAAATATGCCTGTCTTCAAGGAGTTCAAAATTCTGGAAAACCGTTTAGCTATATGTATGAAGAGCCTTAAAAATAGTTTTACCCTTTGCTCTAAGAATTTTACTTCTGTATATTTATCATAGAAAATAATTATAAAGCCATACTAAGATATGCAGCAGGCCTGGCGCAATGGCTCATGCCTGTAATCCCAGGACTTTGGGAGGCTGAAGCAGGCGGATCACCTGAGGTTGGGAGTTCGAGACGAGCCTGACCAACATGGAGAAACCCTGTCTCTACTAAAAATACAAAATTAGATGGGCATGGTGGTGCATGCCTGTAATCCCAGCTACTCCAGAGGCTGAGGCAGGAGAATTGCTTGAACCCAGGAGGCGGAGGTTGTGGTGAGCCGAAATGGTACCATTGCACTCCAGCCTGGGCAACAAGAGCGAAACTCTGTCTCAAAAAAAAAAAAAAAAATGATATGCAACATAGAAAAAAGCAAATGCTATAATGTTAAGTGGAAAATAGTGTTGTAACTAAAATACAGTCATGTGCTGCATAACAATGTTTTTGTCAATGAATGACAGAACAGACTGCATTATACCACTCTGGCCCCTATAAGGTTATAATACTGTATATGTACTGTATCTTTTCTATAGGATGTTTAGATACACAGATACCATAGTGTTACAATTGGCTACGATATTCAGTACAGTAACATGCTGTACAGGTTTGTAGCCTAGGAGCAAGCAGTAGGCTATATCATATAACTTAGGTGAGTAGTGGGCTATACCACATAGGTTTGTGTAAATACACTCTGTGATGTTTGCACAATGATGAAATTGCCTAACAACATATTTCTCAGAACATATCCCCATTGTTAAGCCATGCATGACTGTACATGCAAAGGAAAAAGACTGGAGGGACACATCAAATGATATTTGTGTTAGAGTGATTAAATTGTTTTTGCCAATTTTTCTGTGTGATATCTAATTTTTAAGTTTTTTGTTCTTTTTTTTTTTAAAGAAAATACTCTTATTTAGTGTGGGGATACTTTGTTCTTGAGGATTTCTGTCTGGTTCATTTATTTTATTTTATTTTTTTTAAAGAAAATACTCTTATTTAGTGTGGGGATACTTTGTTCTCGTGGATTTCTGTCTGGTTCATATATTTGCCATTCTCTATTGACTCTAAAAAGGTATGAGCAGCAGCGGGACAATCTCGCCCAACAGTCATTTAACATGGAACAAGCCAATTATACCATCCAGTCATTGAAGGACACCAAGACCACGGTACTCCCAAAACATCTTTTCCTGTTATTTCATTTATTTATTCTTAGTCTCTTTTCCTATGGCTTTTTAAAGACAGTTGAACCAGCTGGGTGCAGTGGCTCATGCCTGTAATCCCAACACTGGGAGGCTGAGGTGGGTGGATCACCTGAAGTCAGGAGTTCGAGACCAGCCTGACCAACATGGTGAAACCCTGCCTCTACTGAAAAATACAAAAATTAGCTGGGTGTGGTGGTGCGCACCTGTAATCACAGCTACCTGGGAGGCTGAGGCAGGAGAATCGCTTGAACCCAGGAGGCAGAGGTTGCAGTGAGCCATTGCACTCCAGCCTGGGCAGCAAGAGTGAAACTGTCTCAAATAAATAAATAAATAAAGACAATTTAGCCAACATGACTTTCTAAAACATTGTGTTTTCTTCTTCCTTTTCTTAGGTTGATGCTATGAAACTGGGAGTAAAGGAAATGAAGAAGGCATACAAGCAAGTGAAGATCGACCAGATTGAGGTGAGATGTATGCTAGTTTCTGCAAGAATGTGCACTAGTTTCTGAGAGAATCCAAACGAGTGTGCGTGTGATAGGAATAGCACAGGAGAGGAATTGAATCTTGGGGCTGCCTTTTACTAGTAGAGTAACTTCGAGAAAGGGTACCAAATGTCTCAGTTTCCTCAGATCCTAATACCACATACAGTTACAGGCTGTCCCTGATTTAAGATGGTTCAACTTAACGATTTTTCAGTTTGATGATGGTGCAAAAACTATATGTATTCAGTAGAAACCATACTTTGAGTATCCACGTAACCATTCTGTTTTTCAGTTTCCGTACAATATTTAATAAATTACGTGAGATACTCAACACTTTATTATAAAATAGTCTGTTGGATGATATTGCCCAACTGTAGGCCAATGTAAGTGTTCTGAGCACAATTAAGGTAGGCTAGGTTAAGTGATGGTTTAGTAGGTTAGGTGTATTGAATGCACTTCCTTTTTTTTTTTTTTGAGACGGAGTCTCTCTCTGTTGCCCAGGCTGGAGTGCCGTGGCCAGATCTCAGCTCACTGCAAGCTCTGCCTCCCAGGTTTACGCCATTCTCCTGCCTCAGCCTCCCGAGTAGCTCGGACTACAGACGCCCGCCACCTTGCCCAGCTAGTTTTTTTTGTATTTTTTAGTAGAGACGGGGTTTCACCTTGTTAGCCAGGATGGTCTCCATCTCCTGACCTCGTGATTCGCCCGTCTCAGCCTCCCAAAGTGCTGGGATTACAGGCTTGAGCCACCGTGCCCGGCCCTGAATGTACTTTATATTTAAGATATTTTGAACTTACGATGGGTTTATCAGAATGTGACCCTATCATAAGTCGAGAAACTTCTGTATTATGAGGATGAAATAAATGAGCTAGTATATCTACACACACAATGGCTGGCCTATAATAAGCATCCAGTAGTTACTTTTAACTAATGCAATGATACTTAGTCTGTTTCTTCAGTGGTAGAGTAGTGATGTTGTTGCCTTTTCCCAGGATTGTCATGAGTGTTAAATGAAGGTATGTAGGTAAAGTGTATGTAAAGTGTTTAGCCCAACTCCTAGTGTAGTAGACTTGGTTCCCTTTTCTAGTAATTCTCTTTAGATTTTTAATAATGTCATTAGTTCCTTACAGTTAGCATTTTTTATTGGAATTCGGTTTTGACCAGGGAGATGAGCCCTAAGAGCTTGGCAGCTCTCAGCTGTCAGATGAACAGCCCAGGTGGCAAGAAGAGATGGCAGAGGGAGTGAGTGGTGACTGGTCAGAGGAGAGAGGCTTCCTTTCTGCATACAAAATGGTGCTCTTGACCTTTACCCTCTAACTAGAATGTCCATTTCCTTGAATTCAGGGACTTGATTTTGTTTACTACTATGTCCCCAGTGCCCACAACAATGCCCCGCCATAGTTGGTGCTCAGAAAGTGTTTGATGGTTGATGAATCAGAGACTGTAAAAGGAGATAAAGCCAAAAAAAAAGGTGGGGGAGAGAAAGCTGTACGGCCTGATTCAAGCAGTGTTTGTTGGGTGAGCAGTTACTACATACCAGGCATTTTATTGCCACTGCAAAGGTATTCTCTGATAATGCTGATCTTTAGTAAGAGTGAAGGCAGGCCGGGCATGGTGGCTCACGCCTGTAATCCCAGCACTTTGGGAGGCCGAGGCAGGTGGATCACAAGGTCAGGAGATCGAGACCATCCTGGCCAACACGGTGAAACCCCATCTCTACTAAAAATACAAAAAAAATTAGCTGGGCATGGTGTGGTGGCAGGTGCTTGTAGTCCCAGCTACTCAGGAGGCTGAGGCAGGAGAATGGCGTGAACCTGGGAGGCAGAGCATGCAGTGAGCCGAGATCGCACCACTGCACTTCAGCCTGGGCGACAGAGTGAGACTCTGTCTCAAAAAAAAAAAGTGAAGGCATTTCTCCCCTCTCTTATTTTTTTATTTTTTCAAGCACCCCTCTTAGGTTGCCTTGGTCTCTAATCCTCCACAAGTGTCTGCATGCATGGAATTAAATGATGTGATACTCTTTAAGAGCTTCACTGATAGAAGTGTTCTGTGTATGCTTGTCTTTTTTTTGTTTTTTTTTTGTTTGTTTTTTTTTTTTTGAGACAGAGTCTCGTTCTGTCACCAAGGCTGGAGTGCAGTGGTGTGATCTCCACTCACTGCAACCTCTGCCTCCTGGGTTCAAGCGATTCTCCTGCCTCAGCCTTCCAAGCAGCTGGGATTACAGGTGCCCGCCACCACGCCCAGCTAATTTTTGTATTTTTTTGTAGAGATGGGGTTTCACCATGTTGGCCAGGCTAGTCTCAAACTCCTGACCTCAAGTGATCCGCCCGCCTCGGCCTCCCAAAGTGCTGGGATTACAGGCGTGAGCCATCACTCCCAGCCATCTTTTTTTGTATAATATCATTTGCCATTAAAATATAATGAAATGCAATGGTATTTTCTGCTTTTAGGGTTCCTTGTGTTTTAATTAAAGCTATTTAATAGGAACAAAAGAGAAACTTTGGTCTTTGTGAATGCTTTGTATGTCTCTTCGTCTCTTACCTGTGGTTGTCTGTCTGTCTCTCACCTGTGGTTGTCTGTCTCCCTGCCTAATTATCCTTTTCCTGTCCTCCAGTAGATTGCCAGCATGACAGGTAGAGAGCCCCTTTAACTCTTTTGGTGTGTATGTGTCTTTAGTTAGATCTGAATTTTTTGGTTAGATTTATTTTCCTAAAATGCTTTACTTGGAAAATATTTTTATTGTTTTATAGCCTTAACTTTTTATTTTGCTGTTGTGTGCGTGTAGGTCTGTTTTTGTTTTGCTTTTTTCAGTTTCTGCGTATCACTGCGTCAACATTCTTTTTAGCTTAGTGCTTATATTTTTTTATATTGCTTTTGTTTGTTTATACAATAGAAAACCAGCTAATTGTGGGATGAATTTTTTCTGTGTCTATCCTGGAGTCTTGCTAGGAATCATATTCATAGATGATCTGGGAAGATGTGTCTTGATGTGTAATGCTATTGTATAAGCTTGACTTGATTAGCTTTCTCTCTGTTATTTTCATTGTCTTTTAATTATTACTCAGCCAGTGCTTCTCTGTGTAGCAGAGTGTTAAATATGCATATAATGTGGCAGTTTGGTACTTGGAAATACAGAAAATCAAAGTTTAAAAAAAAAAATTTCCCCTCCATTTTACTACCCTTTTCACCTTTATGGGGGTCAGGAAGGAATTTTCTTTTTTCTTTTTTGCTGTTGCCCAGGCTGGATTATAGTGACTCAGTCTCAGCTCACCGCAACCTCCGCCTTCCAGGCTCAAGCCATCCTTCTGCTTCACTCTCCCGAGTAGCTGGGACTACAGGCATGCACCATGCCCAGCTGAATTTTGTATTTTTTGTGGAGATGAGGTTTTGCCATGTTCCCCATATTGGTCCCAAACTCCTGATCTCAAGCGATCCGCACACTTTTGCCTTCCAGAGTGCTGGGATTACAAGCATAAGCTACTGCACCCAGCAGAATTTTCAAATGTCTTGCATTGCGTAGAAATTCTGAAGGATAAATGGTGCTGATTTGGTCCTTTTGCTTTATCAACACTAGTTCTATTCCTGTCTGTGTGAAATTTTAGTATATGAAGAGTGTATTTGTTCTGCACATAATTAACACAGTAAAATATATATAGTATTTGGTGCTTAGTGTTTTACATATATTATTGCAATAAATCCTTACAATAACCACAGTGAGAATATGGCTATTTTATTTATTTATTTATTTATTTTCGAAACGGAGTCTCGCTCTGTCGCCCAGGCTGGAGTGCAGTGGCGCGATCTCGGCTCACTGCAACCTCTGCCTCCCGGGTTCAAATGGTTCTCCTGCCTCAGCCTCCTGAGTAGCTGGGATTATAGGCGCATGCTGCCATGCCGAGCTACTTTTTTGTATTTTAGTAGAGATAGAGTTTCACTTTGTTGCCCAGGCTGGTCGCAGACTCCTGAGTTCAGGCAGTCCACCCACTTCGGCCTCCGAAAGTGCTGGGATTACAGGCGTGAGCCACCGTGCCTGGCCAGATATGTCTATTAATAATTCCATTTTACAAATGAGGAAAATAAGGCTTAGAGACATTACTTCTCATTGAGTAATGGCAAAATTGAACTTGGGTATATCTGACTCCAGAGTCTCACTCCTAACCATTATACCAGCTGCCCTTTGTTATGCTATACCACTTCTTAGATTGGTTTCACATTACAATTTACCCTTGAACAGCAAGTGCAGTTTGAACTGCACAAGTCACTTATATGCAGATACTTTTCAACCAAACAAGGATCGAAAATATAGTATTTGCAGGATGTGAAACCACCCATATGGAGGGCCGACTGGGGATTTAGGTATGGGCAGATTTTGGTATAGGCAGACATCCTGGAACCAATCCCTTGCGTGTGCCAAGGGACAACTGCATTTTTAGCCTTGTAGTAATCTCCCAGTTAAGCACAGGTAGATTATTCTTACATGATTTATGCCCTTGGTCCATTTTTTTCACCAGCCTTGTCTTGGCTGTGACACCTATCATGATTCCCTTTCTGATTCTCCACCCAGGGTGGGCCATGTACAACTCACTTTTTCTACCACTTCAGTTGTTTCTACTCTTGCCTCCTTTCTCTACACAATGTAATCTGTCTTTGACTGACTTGAGAAGAATAATTTGCTTGTCTCAATAACCTCCCTGTCTTCATTAACTAGAAAATGATTGATAGTTTAGATCAAGATAGTTGCTTGATTTAATGTTTCAAGTAAAACTTTCTGTAATAGTAGACAGCTAGACAGCTGACAATCATCTATTCTCACATAGGACTTTGGGCTTCCATGAGGCACTTTAAAATCAAATCCAGCCGGGCATGGTAGCTCATGCCTATAATCCCAGCACGTTGGGAGGCTGAGGCGGGCAGACCACTTGAGGTTGGGAGTTCGAGACCAGCCTAACCAAGATGGCAAAACCCCATCTCTACTGAAAATACAAAAATTAGCCAAGCGTGGTGGTGCACACCTGTAATCTCAGCTACTTGGAGGCTGAGGCAGGAGAATTGCTTGAACCCGGGAGGTGAAGGTTGCAGTGAGCTGAGATTGCACCATCGCACTCCAGCCTGGGCAACAGAGTGAGACTCCATCTCAATAAATAAATAAATAAATAAAGTAAAAAATTAAGTGAGAGATCACCAATTCTATTCTTTATTTTTAAGTTCACATTTTGCCACCAAAAATAGGCGGGGGATTATGTGGGTCAGTAACATTCATAGTTATTGTTAGAGGAAGTCTTTGGGCTTGTGGTTTTTAATTCTTTAAGCATTCTCTCATACTTTTAATTAGAAGGGATGTTTAAGAGTTACTTGAACCTGTCCTTTAGAGAAGTGTCTGCTCAGTTGTTGACATTAAAAAATTGCTAGCCAAAGACTGGGCTAGGGGAGGTGAACTAACAGTTTTTGAGAACTGTTTATGTGCTTGGCGTTTTACATACATTATCTTTTTAAAAATTGCTCATGTCTAGATTCAAAGGAGAATGTAGGGGAAAGGGGTACTTAGAAGAAAATGGTAAATAAGAGAAAATCCTCTCATATATATTTCCATAGGATTTACAAGACCAGCTAGAGGATATGATGGAAGATGCAAATGAAATCCAAGAAGCACTGAGTCGCAGTTATGGCACCCCAGAACTGGATGAAGATGATTTAGAAGCAGGTAAGTTATGAGAAAAGTAATGTATATTTAGTTTTGGAGTCCAAAAGGAACAACTGCCTGGGACCTTTTCCCAAATGCTAGTGAAAATTTCTATCAGGATTTCCTGAAGTTTAGTTTACGGTACAGTCCCTGGGCAAAGAGCTTGTGAGGCAGCCACATCAGATTGTATACTCCACCAACAACAGTGGGATGGATCAACTCTGAAGGAAGTCCAGGTACAGGCTGACCTGGTACTTAGTATCTGTAAGTATCCTCCACATGGCCTTTCCTTGCTATATTCCTTTTGATTTTGTTCTACCTGTTTTCCTAGTTGGAGTCCTCTCCCTCAGAACAGCAAAACCAATTAAGAAACAATAATTAGGGCCAGGCACCCTAATCCCAGCACTTTGGGAGGCCAAGGTAGGCGGATCCACTCAAGCCCAGGAGTTCGAGACCTGGCTGAGCAATGTGGTGTGACCCCATCTCTATAAAAAATACAAAAATTACCCAGGCATGGTGGTGTGTGCCTGTGGTCCTAGCTACTCGGGAGGCTGAGGTGGAAGGATCACTTGATCCCAGGAGGTAGAGGTTCCAGTGAGCTGAGATTGCACCACTGCAGCCTGGGCAGCAGAGTGAGACCTTTCAAAAAAAAGAAAAAAAGAAATAATCGTTGGCAAATAATCAGTGTGCATCTACTCTATACCAGGTACTCTACTAGGTGGTGGGAATTTAGCACTGAATAAAAATGCAGTCCCTACATTCATGAAGCTTCTCTAGCAGTGGAAGACATAAATGGTTTGCTTCAAGTAATTAATTACTAGAGCACGGACTATAGGCAAGAAGTATGGGGTAGCATGGGAGCACATACTAAGGGACTCTAACCTAGTTAGTAGTGGGAGAGAGGCATGGGACCTGAAGGATGAGTAGGGGATAGCATGAAAAAATGAGAAGGGTTGTCAAATGGCCTCAGGGAGAGCAGTCTGGAAGCTATTGCAATAGCCATTTAAGAGATGATGGTGGCCGAGACTAGCTAGGGTGATGGTAGCAGAAACAGACAGAAGTGGACAGATTGAAGACATCTTAGAAAATTGAGTGGGCAAGACTTAATGATTGGTTGGATGTAGAAGAAGTGGGAGGTGTCAAGGGTGACTGTCAGTTTCTAGCACGAGTAACTGGGTAGATGACAGAACCATTCCACACTGAATTTCTATTGTGTGATTCCCCTGTTACATTACTGCTGCTGCTTTCCCGCTCTGTCCATGGTCTTTTTTTGCCTAGAACCTTTTAATTTATTTCTTTATTTTTTTAATTTCCCATCTTCAGTTGCCCCTGATGAGTCTCTACCTGCTATTGTCATTCCTCTTGGGTACTTCCAACTCATTTTACCACAGACTTATTTTTGGAGTCTGATTTCATGTAATGGTCACATGGCATACAACAATCTCACGCCCTCTTCACTGCCTTCTTTCAAGTCCATCGATAAATGAGAGAATTTATTAGCTGCCAGTTTTCTTGGTTACATTTTTTTAAAATGTTGACTGTTTCAATCTCAGAGTTGGATGCACTGGGTGATGAGCTTCTGGCTGATGAAGACAGTTCTTATTTGGATGAGGCAGCATCTGCACCTGCAATTCCAGAAGGTGTTCCCACTGACACAAAAAACAAGGTGAAAGCTTTTTCTGTTTATATTTCAATGCAAAATAGCAAAGGCTTTATGCTTGACCATAAGTCTGGGAATCTAAAAGGTAGTCTTACATTAGAACAAAGAAAGACAGTCCTGGTCATTATTTTGTGAACCCTTGAAGGTCTGGTTTTTCTGCATTGGATGATGAACTGACTGCATAAACAGTGTCACTGAGGCTCAGGAATATTTTTATACAAGGACAATTTGTGTAACATACATAATCACCCTTGTTGTGAGCTGGCACTGGGTACCATTGATGGGTCTTAGACATTTCCCGTAAAAGCGTAAGCAACGCATGCATGAGACTTGCTAGGCAGCAGTGAAAAAGTCTCACTCTCCATACACATACACACCAGTTAATTACTGGCTGGATTTTAATTTTATTTTCCTTTCTTTTTCTTTTTTTTTTCCTATACACACAGGAGTTTAGAATGGGTGGATTTTCTAAACTATGGATTAATAATTTAAGCATAAAACTTAATGTAGAAAGATTCTAATTTAAGGCAAAAGAATCAGAACATCTGGCACTAAGTATGACTAATTACTTAGCTGTTGTAAGCTTTTCTTTTCCTTGCATCTGTAAAATACAGATAATTACAGGTATCTCATGTAATTGTTGTGCAAGCAACTTAGATCTTGTATGTAAAGGACTTTGCAAACCTAAAGCTCTGTCCAAATCTACATGGTTGTCTTTTTTTTTTTTTTTTTTTTAAGGCAGAGACTCATTTTGTCACTCAGGCTGGAGTGCAGTAGCGTGATCTCAGCTCACTGCAACCTCTGCCCCCCTGGTTCAAGCAATCCTTGTGCCTCAGCCACCCAGATACCTGGGATTACAGGTGCGCGCCACCATACCCAGCTAATTTTTGTATTTTTAGTAGAGACGGGATTTTACCATCTGTTGGCCACAACTGGTCTCAAACTCCTGGTCTCAAGCGATCCGCCTGCCTCAGCCTCCCAAAGTGCTGGGGTTACAGGCGTGAGCCACTAATAATGACAACCAAGCTGAGCACAGTGTGACTTTGAGCAAAATAGCAGAAATTTATGTCTTCTTTTTGAACCTCATCAGTTTTTCCTATGTGTAAAATGTGAGAGCAAAGGGCAGGGAGGAGGTAATTTCTTAGGTCCATTATTGCTGGTTTCTGTGAGTATGCATCTTCCTCTATTGTATCCCTCCCTTCTCTGTTGAGCCTGGGATAGTCTTGCCTTTCTGAACTGCCCACTCCTCCCCGACCTCTCTGGCAACTTCAAGGTCCCAAGTCCATGGGTTACTTTTTCTCAGCAACCCATGAAATGATTTTTATTAACACTACCATAGCCCACCTTGTTAATTTCCTAGTAACAAGTCCCTGAAGCATCTATGTTATTTCCACTTTGAGAAGGTCACAGATTCCTGAGTTATATATGCTATGGATATATTGGGGTTTTGTTGTTGTTGTTGTTGTTTCATCTTTTTGAGATGGAGTCTCGCTCTGTCACCCAGGCTGGAGTGCAGTAGCATAATCTCTGCTCACTGCAACCTCCACCCCCTGAGTTCAAGCAATCCTCCCACCTCAGCCTCCCAAGTAGCTGAGATTACAGGCAAGCTTCACCACGCCTGGCTAATTTTTTGTGTTTTCAGTAGAGATGGGGTTTCACCATGTTGGTCAGGCTGGACTCGAACTCCTGACCTCAAATGATCCACCTGCCTCAGCCTCCCAAAGTGCTGGGATTACAGTTGTGAGCCATCACACCCAGCCTGTTGTTGTTTTTAAAGTAAAGGAATAAAAGAATGGCTGCTCCATAGGCAGAGCAGCCCTGGTGTTCATTGATAGTGGTATCACTGCCTATGATTATATAAAGCATGATATGGAAGTGACTGCCTATCCAAGGGCACTGCTCCTTCAAGGATTTGGGAGGCTAAGAAAGGCATTGGTCCACATTAGGGATCAGTGTGAAAATGCAAATCTGGAGGCAAGGACCCACTGCTTAACCTTTCCTTTTTGACCCTCCCAACCTCCTTTTCCCCTTTCCAGGTTTACTCTTAGATTTCCCTTTCTCCCTCTTTCACTCTCTTTCCCCTGTGGAGGAGCCCCCTTTTGGCCCTTTCTAGTTCTCTTATCACTTCCTCCTTTTCCTTTCATGAAAAAGCTCGTTCTCATCTTATGAGTGGGATTTTGGTTTTGATTGATTAAATACTTGGAAATGAGTTTTAACTATTAAATGTTTGTAATCCTTTTTTTTTTTTTATCAAATGGAAAACATAGTGGCACTAAACATTGCTTCCTTTTTACAGGATGGAGTTCTGGTGGATGAATTTGGATTGCCACAGATCCCTGCTTCATAGATTTGCATCATTCAAGTATATCTTGTAAAATAAACACATATTACGGGACTAGGAAATATTTATCTTTCCAAATTTACCATAACAGATTTAGGTTTCTTTCCTTTCTTTGAAGGAAAGTTTAATTCCATTGCTCTTTTATTTTTTCCATTAAGAGACTCATTGCTTGGGAAATGCTTTCTTTATACTAAAATTTGATTCCTTTTTTTCTTATGAAAAACAAACTCAATTTAAAAGTATCTTTAGCTCGTATGACTTGTTTTCATTCATTAATAATAATTTGAAATAAAACTAAGGAAATGGAATCGTAAAAATCTATGACAGTGTAACTCTACAGTCTCAAAATGACCTGATAAATTGATAAGACAAAGATGAGATTATTGGGGCTATTCATATTATGATTCAGAATCATTTTCTATTGTGGTATTATAGGTTGGTTAAAGTGATGGCCTTTTTGATGAGTTTTGTTGTGTCTTGTGAACAAGTTATTACTGTGTCCATTATTGGAATGGAATTATCACTACTGTATCATGAGTGGGTATTTCGATTCTATGGTTCCCTCAGTATTACATGTTGACTTGTAATCAATAATGAATATTTCTTGATATTTAATGTATAGGACATTTATTTATACTCAATAAATATTTTTCAAAAGGATATCATTTTAATAATATCACTTCAGCTTAAAACCTCTACTGCGGAAACCAAATTTAATAGAATTTTAATGTCATCTCAGCCTAGAACTCCACTACAGAAACCAAACTAAGCAGTAGCATTGTGAGGAAAGAGCAAGGAACAATCTGGGCTTGGGCCCTGGGTCTACCATTTACTAACTACTGAATAGTCTATTCAACTTCTCTAACCTTCTGTTTCCTTATTAGTAAAATCATGCTTAACTCACAGAGCTTTTGTGAGGAATAATTGAGATAATAGTCATAAGTACCTTGTTAACTGCAAGGGGCTTTTCTCATATGAGGGATTGTTAACAATAAAAAAGAAAGGGCTTCATTCTTTTCTTAGAAGGTGCCTGGAGTGCTACAGCAAGTTCAAACTCCTGCCCAATTTCAGGGTCTTTAATGATCCTGTCCTCCCTTCCTTACTCAACTTGTTGCCAACTGCATTCCCCCTCCAGCCTTGCTGGGTGCCTCACAGTGCCATGTGCACCTGACTCTCATGTGTCTGCATATCAAACCAATGAACATTTACGAACACCAGCTTTGTAGAAGTCTGTACCAGCCCAGGGGTTACCAAGAACAATCACAGTTCCTCTCTTCAGGAGTTCTTGTCTAGTTATAAGTGGGGATGAGATAACGTATGTAACCTTCTCCCATCTCCAACCTCACCTTCTCAAGAAGCCTTCCAGAGGGAGCAAACATTATAGTATTCATCATTACCTTCTGAAACCTTTCTTGGCTTTTCTATGAGTTCTGAGTTTTCTTCTAATCTGGCCCACTTATTCTCTTATATAGACACCTCTTTGTTAGCCCCTTGAATATTTTTCTTCCATTACAGTTCCAATCTGTATTCTCCTTGAGAAATCTCACACCCATGATATGAACTATTACCTATGCACTAATGACTCAAAATGACTGTCACTAGCCTAGACTTCTTATCCTTATTTTCAGTTCTAGGCATTTCCACTTAAATGCCCCATCGTTACCTAGAATCTAACATATCCAAATAAAGCTCATTATCTTGGGGTTCACTGTCAGCAAACATTTCTCTTTGATTTCTTGTCTTGCTTAGTGTTACCAGTGACTCATATATTGCCCATTTTAGTGGGTGATATTTAGCCCTCTAGCTAGACCACATTAGTGCATTGGATACGAGTGAGCAATCATTCTACCTAAATCTCCACTCTTTGGCTTTTGTGACAGTACTCTCTGGTTCTCCTGTTCCTCTATTCCCTCTAAGGCTTCTTTCTGAAATCCTCAACTCTCTAACTGTAATGTTACTGCTCCTTTGGATTCTAGCTTTTACCCACCAAACTTCTTTCTCTGTTCACTTATATTTAGTGATCTCAGCTAAATTCTCATGGCTTTAACTGTTAACTTCCAAATCTATACTTCTATCCCTGAACTTGCCCCTGAGTTTCAGAATCTTTATATCCAGCTGTTTGCCTAACAATTATTTGGATGTTCCAGAAGCCCACAAGCACCTCACATTCAAATGACTGAAACAGCCTATCACCTTTCCTCAGACCTGAATTTCCTGCTGCTTTTTCCCTGTCTCATGATGGGAGCTGTGAGACAGGGAAACCATTGTCTCACGATGGGAGGCTGTGAGGCTAATGGAACTATTATCCTCCTATCATTCAAAACAGAAAACGCTTGAGTTGTCCTTGATGCCTACATTTTGGCTACACGGTCAATTATCCTTAAACCCTGCTTTTAATCCCTGTTTCTCAAATCCAACTCCTCCTCTCCTTCTCTCAACTCTCCCTGGCCTAGATGTCTCTCACATCTTTTAGATGTGAGAGGTCTTTTAGAATGTCTTCTCTTCTTGCATAGTTTCACCTCCTTGACTACACTGATCACATATAGCTACTCTTACCTTTCTAAAATACAAATCTGACTTAAATTCTTTGATGGTTCTCTAATAATTCCACCAGGGCATAAAAAGCTGCCAATGACCTGGCCTCTGCCTATCTGTAATGGTTTACTGCCTAGTCTTTTCAGAACAGCATTTCCTTTCTTTCAAGGGAACTGCTCCCCCATTTCAACTATGTGATTATTGGGAACATGCCAATTTTAGAGTAGTACTGTTCTTATCCTTCCAAGCTATGGAAGTGTGTATGTGATCATACTGTGTCTATCAGAGTCCATACCTCAGATTTTCTAAATAGAAAGTAGGGAAATTGCTTTTTTCCTTTTTTTTTTTTTTTTTTTTTTTATTCTTTTACTGTTTGTCAGTATGAGAGATTGAAGCCAGAGAGGAGCCAAGATGACAGACAGAATGAAAGATTGTCCATGGCACTTAGCTCTGAATTGTGATCCTTGACATTCCAAGTCTCTACAACTCTGTTCTGTGAGGTATTTGAGGATTCTGCAAATAAACTTTACCCCCTTTTCTGCTTAAAGTAGTTGGCAATGGGTTCCTGTCACTTGCCGGTAAGAGACAGAATAATTGCTTTGCAGCCTGTGTCATGTCACACTTTTCAATTTTGTGATCTAGTAAGTGTTCTGCGTCTAGTCCCCTCACATCCACCATACAGCCATGATTCCTTGCCTCTTCATGGTTTCTCCTACCTGAAGCTTCCTTATGTCTTTGTCATTCTGCTAATTCTTCCTGTATTGGGGAAAGGCCAAAGAGCATGCCCTGGTCTGCGTCAATACCAGTGAATTAAAGGAAAGTGGAAGGAGTGAGTCCTGTATTAGAAAGCCCTAGGCACTATAAAGCCTGTGATCATCATTCCTATACTACCACCAGACAACCTCGCTGGTCAATATTTCACCTGTTAACTATTAGGAAAGAGCAGAATTGAGTGCAGGGGGTCCTAGGTTTTAATCTGTCAGTTCTGAGAGTTTAGCAGGAATGGGGAAGGAGATTGGAATGATTCCGTATAGTAAAAGTTTGGCACTTCTATCATCCATATCCCTTAGCTTTCCTTTTGTGTTTTCTTATAGTTATGTCACCAAGAGAGTTATTAGAAATACTGATGCCTGGGTCCTACCCCTATAGATTCTGATATAATAGATCTGGATACAGTGTGGGCATTTGTATTTTTAAAAACTCCCCAGGTACTTAAGTGTATCCAAAGTTAACCACTGCTCTGTGGTGCCTGATCAGTCTGAACCTATTTTCATGGTTAAGCATTCTGGACTATTAACATCAATTTCTGCAGTGAAGGAGTAGGCAATGACTGCCCTAAGGTAAAGTTTTTCGTCCATGGAATGAATTGGGAAGTATTCAGTATTCCCGCCTCCTGTATTTTTTGGAAGAGTTTGTGAAGGATTACTGTTCATTCTTCCTTGATTTGGTAGAATCATTTGGGCTTAGGCTTTTCCTTATGGGAAGTTTTTAAAATTACTGATTCAGTCTCTACTTATTATAGGTGTATTCAGATGTTCTATTTATTCTTGAGTAGTCTGTGTCTTCCTAGGAATTTTTCCACTTCATCTTAAGTAATCTAATTTGTTGGCATACAGTTCATAGTATTCCCTTTTGATCCTTTTTATTTCTGTAAACGTGGGTAGTAATGCCTACGTTTTCATCCATAAATTTAGTAATTTCAGTTTTTCTCCTTTTTTCTTGATTATTCTCCCTAAACATTTGTCAGTTTTATCACTTTCTCACTCTTGTTCAATGAACTCTGTTGATTTTTTTCTGTTCTTTTTCTATTTCAATAATTTCTGGTCTTTTATTATTTCTTTTCTTATACATGCTTTGGTTTAGTTTGCTTCTTTTTCTTTTTCTTTTTTCTTTTTTGTGGAGACAGGGTCTCACTCTGTTGCCCAGGCTGAAGTGTGGTGGTACAGTCACGGCTCACTGCAGTCTCAACCTCCAAGCAGTCCTCCCCACTCAGCCTCCCTAGTAGCTGGAACTACAGGCATGTGCTATCATGCCCAGTTAATTTATTTTTTTAATTTTTAGTAGGGATGCGGTAACCCTATGTTGCCCAGGCTAGTCTGAAAGTCCTGGCCTCAAGCGATCCTCTCGCTTTGGCCTCCCAAAGTGCTGGGATTACAGGTATGAACCACCCCCACGCCAGCCCTGTTATTCTTTTTCCAATTTCTTAAGGTGGAAGGTTAGGCTATTGATTTGTGATTTTTCTTCTTTTTTATTAATAAACTTTTTTTTAGAGTTTTGGGTTCACAGCAAATTGAGTGGAAAACACAGAGAGCTCCCATATAACACACAACCTTCCCACTATCAGCTTCCCTCACCACAGTGGTATGTTGCAGTCAGTGAATCTACATTAACACATTATTATCACATGAAGTCTGTAGTTTACATTAGGGTTCACACTTGATGTACATTCTATGGGTTTTTTGTTGTTTTTTGCTTGAGACGGGGTCTCACTGTGTTACCCAGGCTGGAGTGCAGTGGCAGGATCTCAGCTCACCACAACCTCCGCCTCCCGGGCTCAAGTGATCCCACCTCAGCTTCCTAAGTAGCTGGGACCTCAGGCGCATGCTATCATGCCCAACTAATTTTTGTATTTTTAGTAGAGATGGGTTTTCACCACGTTACCCAGGCTGGTCTTGCACTCCTGGGCTCAAGCGATCCACCCACCTTGGCCTCCCAAAGTGCTGGGATTTCAGGCATGAGCCACCATGCTAGTGATTCTATGCGTTTTAACAAATGTAATGACATGTATCCCCCATTGTAGTATCATGCAGAATAGTTCACTGCCCTAGCAGTCCTCTGCGCTCTGCCTATTCATCCTTCTCTCCCCTTTAACTTCTGTCAACCACTGATCTTTTTACTGTCTCTAATTTTGCCTTTTCCAGACTGTTACATAGTTGGAATCAAACAGTAAATAGTCTTTTCAGATTGCCTTCTTTCACTTAGCAATATGCATTTTTCTCCATGTCTTTTCATGGCTTGATAGCTCATATGGATTTGGGGTTTTTTTGTTGTTGTCATCTTGTGTTTTTGAGACAGGGTCTCGCTCTGTCACCCAGGCTGGAGTGCTGTGGTGCAGTCTTGGCTCACTGCAGCCTCCACCTCCTGAGCTCAAGTGATCCTCCCACTTCAGCCTCCTGTGTAACTGGGACTACAGGCACACACCACCAAGCTTGACTAATTTTTGTATTTTTGGTAGAGACTGGATTTCGCCATGTTGCCCAGGCTGGTCTTGAACTCCTGGACTCAAGCAACCCACCTGCTTTGGCCTCCCAAAGTGCTGACATTACAGGCATGAGGCACCACGCCTGGTCTTTGATTTTCTGTTTTTTTTGTTTGTTTGTTTGTTTTTGTTTTTAAGAGATAGTATCTCGCTATGTTGCCCAGGTTGGGCTTGAACTCACCTGGGCTCAGACAGTCCTTCTGCCTTGGCCTCCCAGGTATCTGAGACTACAGGTAAACACCACCATGCTGGCTTCATTTGTTTTGGGCACTGAATAATACTCCATTATCTGGAGTTCTTTTTCAAATATAAGTGTTTACAGGTATACATTTCCATCTGAGTACAGCTTTCACCACCTGCCACAAGCTTTAGTATGTTGGTGAAGTAGTTTGTATAGGAAAGGCAAGATAAACCCTTGCTTACTTTCATTTATCCACAAGTTTTGAAAATAATGAGTAGGTTCTGTAGTGTGCCAATTATGAATTTGCTTTCAGTTCTACATTTATCCTTTTTGTTTGCTCTGTGAAATTGACTTGGGTCTTTTAAGTTATTTATTCTTTGCCAGCTGGCAGATATTAAACCTTGTCAGCAGAGGGCACTGGAGAGATACTGCAGGAGGAAAGGGTTTTGGCTCCTGTTTCTGGTTTCAGTGTGGCAGGCTTCTGTGGTCTGGACTTCTTCAGTGGCTTCTGCAATGCACTGGCTTCTTCAGTGCCTGGCTATGACATTACATAGTGACCAGTTGTCAGTAACTTCTCCTAGCACTCCCCGCAGATGGTTTGTAGTAGAGTATCTCTGGTGAGACACCTCCCCAAGGATGGCGTCAACCAGCACTCCAGAAGAAAAATGTCTGGCAACTTCCATGCCATCCAGTGAGCCACAGACCTTTTCTCTTAACAAGGTCTGCATGCCAGCTCTGGTCTCAGCTCTTCCTTTGACACTCTATCTCAGCCCTAGCTGCTCCTTATATATGCTAATCCTGTTTTGGAATTATCTTGCTTGTTTACTAGTCAATCTATTATTATTCCAACCCCCTAATATACTTAATAAACCTTTAAATAAAACTTATTTTTTTAAAAATGTAATTCCTGTTCAAAAAGTAGGGTTCCTCTCTCCTGATTGGACCCAGACTGTTACACCTGGTAATTTCTAAAGGTGACTACAAGGTTTGATGAGCTAACCTGTCAAAATTAAGGATGTTCAACAAAGGACAAAATTAATAAACTTAATGGAATAGAAGACAATTTAAATGTCTAAAACTGACCATTGATACCAGCAATATACAAGAGACCATCAGAAAAAAAAAAAGGCAGTGGATATGGAGAAGCAGTTTTTAAAAGATCATCAGGAAATGTTTGGGGCGGCGCGGTGGCTCACGCCTGTAATCCCAGCACTTTCAGAGGCCTAGGCGGGCGGATCACCTGAGGTCGGGAGTTCAAGACCAGCCTGGCCAATAGAATGAAACCCCCATCTCTACTAAAAATACAAAAATTAGTCGGGCGTGGTGGTGGGTGCCTGTAATCCCAGCTATTCGGGAGGCTGAAGCATAAGAATCGCTTGAACCCGGGAGGCGTAGTTTGCAGTGAGCAGAGATCACGCCACTTCACTCCAGCCTGGGCGACAGAGTGAGACTCAGTCTCAAAAAAAAAAAAAAGTTTGGAGCCAGGAGTAGTGGCTCACGCCTGTAAGCCCAGCACTTTGGGAGGCCAAAGCGGAAGGATCGCTCGAGGCCAGGAGTTGTAGACCAGCCTAGGCAACATGGCCAAACCCGTCTCCTAAAAATAGCTGCGCATGGTGGCTCGGCCTGTAGTTCTAGCTACCCCGGGGGCTGAGGCGGGAGCATACAGGCTGAAGCTATAGTGAGCCATGATCGGACCACTGCACTCAAAGCCTGGTTAAGGCAGCAAGACCTTCTATCAAAAAAGAAAGAAAACCACGATGATTACGCAAGTCGCCAACCTCTCCCTCCCGATTGTTGCTATTTCCATCCAGCTACTAGTCTCCTCCTCCCGCCCGACACCTGGTGCGTCTATCTGACGTCACGAACGCGCCACACAGATTCGGGCTGCGCAACCTCTGTGGCCATCTACACGACGCGCAGATGCGAATATTCTCGCGGCGCCGGAAGTCCGGAGCACGTGATCTGGTGACAGTGCTCGCTTGGCTGTACGACTCGATCTAGGTTCTGCGGCACGGGATGGCGGAGGCGCCTCCTGTCTCAGGTATTATCCCGGCCCGAGCGGGACTAGGCCCCTTTCAGGGAACGGAAATTGGGTCAGTGACGAAGTCCTAGGGCCCCAGCTACTCATATCGCGAGAGTAGCGCATGCTAGGGCTGGGGATAGTGGCTCGGAAGGGCCAAGCCCCGCTCATCGTGCGTTCAGAGATCTCTCTTCTCTTTAGGTGGTGAAGCCCAGTAACTGGGTTTAGGAGGAGAGAGGACTTGTCCCGGCGCTGCAAGTCGGTGTGGGTGTACTGCCCTCCCACGGGCTTTTTCTGGGGCAGCGGCGCACTGACCTTCGACAGGCGGGCGTCGGCCAGGTCACAGCCCGTGACGGTGGCGGGCTCTTGACGTGTAGGGTGTGGTGTGCTCATACTGCCTGGAGTGGTGGCGTGGGCGCGAGCCGAACTCCAGTAGTTTAGAGTCTCAGCCTGCTACGAACCTAGTGTGACTCAGTCTCAGTCTCCTCATCTGTCAGGTGGGAGTAGATAAGTTAATTCCTGTGATGGCTCCCGCCCTGTACTGTACCTATTCTATAATTGTTCACTCACTCCCCCTCCTCGAGTTGCCTCAGTGTGCAGTGACAGCCTCATTTGTTCGTTAATATAACATCCATTTCCTCAGGGTGTTCCATAGATCAGTGTTTTCCAAATTTGTTGGACAGCAACCAAAAGAAACATTTTGCATCACGACCTTAAATATTGAACACTTAGATAAATATAAAAGCGAATCAGAAGTTTCTGGAAGCATTGGGGTTGGTTTGTTTTACAATCAGCAATATATTCTGTTTTCTATTTCGTTTAAAAATATGTCACAGCCCACTGCATTCATTTGATTTTATGGCCCACTCTGGGAAACAGGGCAGCAGTTTGCGGAATGGAGTTTGGAAACCATTGGTTTGAATCTTAGCTCTGTCCCCGACCAGCTGTTGGGGCACCAAGAAGACCATGTGTGTATTTGTATACTGGGTGGCAGATAAAATGTATTTATTACTATGGTTCTTAGTTTAAAAAGTTGGGGCTGGGTGCAGTGGCTCACGCCCGTAATCCCAGCACTTTGGGGGGTGAGGTGGACAGATCACGAACTCAGGAGATGGAGACCATTCTGGCTAACACGGTGAAACCCCGTCTCTGCTAAAAATACAAAATTTAGCCGGGCGTGGTGGCACGCGCCTGTAGTCCCAGCTACTCGGGAGGCTGAGGCAGGCGAATCCCTTGAACCCTGGAGGTGGAGGTTGCAGTGAGCTGAGATCACGCCACTGCACTCCAGCCTGGGCGACAGCGTGACTCCGTCTCAAAAAAAAAAAAAAAAAAAAAAAGTTGGAAAACACACTGCATTGGTATACCCTAGTCTTGTTGTGGATATTAAGTCTTCCTTGGGGTTGGAAAACTTTTTGGGCTGGTTATTTTGTTATTCTCCTTACCTAGTCCTTCCCCAGATTCTCTAAACTGGATCCATTGATCGTCTCATCCACGGGCTCATTTCTGACTCATTTCTGTACCCTTCAGTGTTTGAAGAAGAATTGGGTGGGACCTAGTTGTGAGTCATCGTGTTGAACTTTGGTGTTGTGCCCACGTTATTACCTCCAACCCGCAAAGTATCTAATGAGGCAAAATCTTCTAGTCCAAAGACCTCCTTACTCCTTTTCGTGTGCTTTAGTTTGATTTTGCTTTAGTTCCCATTCCAAGTTATTATTTTAGCATCATCTTTAGCCCACACCCTCATCATCAGTCTTTAAACAGAAGCCCAGTGCAGAGGATACCTTTCTGTCCATGAGCAGACTCTGCAATACCAGCCTTGTCTCTGGACTTTCTAATCTGCCAGTTGGATTTCTCTTTATTCTGCCCTACCCACCTGTTGGACACCTACTGTGCCATTGTGTTATCTTGGATTCAGGGTACCACTTAGTTGTGTTGTAGCCATGGTGACTGGATATCCTATTTACTAACTTCCAGCTGCTTGAAATAGTGAAAAAAAAATTGGTGTCTCTGATCTTTGCCATGGCCAGATTCCTTATCAATGTGTCCTGTTTCCCTTCCTCATGTCTCTTATGGGTTTTTTTCCTGAGGGTTTTGCCTCCTGCCTCATGTCTAGTTGAACATATCCTGTATATGAATACATGCAACCTTCTCAGGATTCTCTAGTTACATCAACTCATTACCTTAACATGAAGCACTCTTTTCCCATCCTTTACTAGGCTTCTGTAGACATCTTTACTGATCTTATTTCTGCCCTTGTTTCCAGTCTTGCTTTTTCAAGCAAGAGAGAACTACACAATACCCACTGGTCCAATTTAACCATTTCAATCTTTAAATTATCTTATGTTTCCAGGATACCTCTGCCACCTTCTGCATTTGTCTAATCCCCTTGTCACTTTGTGAGGCCGCCCATCCTACGCCTTAGAATTCTGCCTATGTGAAAGCTTTCAGGACAAACCCTGAATTGGATGAGAGGTTACTCTATGACCTTTATGATCATTCCATTCTTCACTGTATGTGTCTGTGGTATCCACTGCCCAAACTCTGTTAGCGTAAGAGCATGGTCTCTAATACACATCCTGAGTTGGAACCCCAAGTCTTCCTTGGAATACTTCGGTGGCCTTGGGCAAGTTACTTACTCTCTGTGCTTCAGTTTTCTCATCAGGAATGTAGGAATTAAATGAGTTAATACATGTAAAGTGCTTAAGATAGTGCCTGGCACATAATACCTAATAAATGTTAGGCCTTATTATTAAACCTGAAATCCTCAGCCACTATACTGCACCCACCTATGCTCAAACCTGTGTGTTTCAGATACTCTGTAGTCCTAACAGCAATGATAGAGTGCCATTTTAACCATTTTATGTGTGTTATTAACTTGCTTTACTCTTCATTGCAACTCTTTGATGTAGAGATTGTTACTGTCATCATTACATGTAAGGAAACTGGGACTAAGTAACTTTCATAAAGTCACAATAAGTGGTAAGTGACTTAAACCCATGTCTTCCAGGTCTTATCAATTTATAGTATATTCTGTATGCTACACATAGTTCTGACTTTGCTACTAATTTTATGTCCTTAGGCAAACCATTTTGTCTTTGCACTTCAGGGACTGAATTGACTGTACCAAGAAGCATCTTCTGGGGGAACATGAGTGGGTTGAAGGGGAGTATGCTTAATTTTTTCTACTTTGGGATTGTAGACCATATCATAGAGACTGTGTTTGGAAAACCCAAAATATATTCCTAGGGGAAAGAGATGAAAACTAATACACTTCTTAAGTACTATTTGTGAAATCATATTTAAATTTCTCAGTAACCACTGAAATAAGTATTGTCATGCTTTACCATAGACAAGGAAACTAAGGCTAAAAGCAGGCACGTGATATCCCTAAGTTCATACCGTAAGTTAGACAGGCGGACTTTAACCCATTTTGGCTTAGTCCAAAGCCTGTTTACCTGATATTACACAATGCTGCTTTAGTGTTTTGAAAGAAGACCACATAGAACCTGATGATTGATATCCCTGAACTATTAGCTGGCCTTAAATTTTTGTAATAAAAGAAATACGTGTATACATAGCACTTTATGGCCCAGGTGAGCATTTTTACTCAATAGCACTTAGCTGTCATTGGCTATTGGTGTTTGGTTTTTGGACATGGAATAATGATTGATTAGTCCTCCACAAGCACCTTGAACCCTCCACCTTCACTGGAAACATAGGTCTTAACAGCATGTTTATACAAAGTCCTAAGGAAAATGATTTTTAGATTTGGCTTAGAGTCTATGAGTTTCATGGATGAAGCTTAATTTCTTTACTGGCATGTCTATTTTTTATGTTTTAGGTACTTTTAAATTCAATACAGATGCTGCTGAATTCATTCCTCAGGAGAAAAAAACTTCTGGTCTAAATTGTGGGACTCAAAGGAGATTAGACTCTAATAGGATTGGTAGAAGAAATTACAGTTCACCACCTCCCTGTCACCTTTCCAGGCAGGTCCCTTATGATGAAATCTCTGCTGTTCATCAGCATAGTTATCATCCTTCAGGAAGCAAACCTAAGAGTCAACTGACGTCTTTCCAGTCCTCTCCTTATAATAAATCGCCCAAGAGCCACGGCCTTCAGAGTCAACCTTGGCAGAAATTGAGGAATGAGAAGCACCATATCAGAGTCAAAAAAGCACAGAGTCTTGCTGAGCAGACCTCAGATACAGCTGGATTAGAGAGCTCTACCAGATCAGAGAGTGGGACAGACCTCAGAGAGCATAGCCCTTCTGAGAGTGAGAAGGAAGTTGTGGGTGCAGATCCCAGGGGAGCAAAACCCAAAAAAGCAACACAATTTGTATACAGCTATGGTAGAGGACCAAAAGTCAAGGGGAAACTCAAATGTGAATGGAGTAACCGAGCAACTCCAAAACCCGAGGATACTGGACCCGAAAATACCAAACCTGTGGGGGTTTTCCACCCTGACTCTTCAGATGCGTCCTCTAGAAAAGGAGTATTGGATGGGTATGGAGCCAGACGAAATGAGCAGAGAAGATACCCACAGAAAAGGCCTCCCTGGGAAGTGGAGGGGGCCAGGCCACGACCAGGCAGAAATCCACCCAAACAGGAGGGCCACCGACATGCAAATACAGGACACAGAAACAACATGGGCCCCCTTCCAAAGGATAACGTCAGTGAAAGACCAGCAAAATCTACCTGTGACAGTGAGAACTTGGCAGTCATCAACAAGTCTTCCAGGAGGGTTGACCAAGAGAAATGCACTGTACGGAGGCAGGATCCTCAAGTAGTATCTCCTTTCCCCAGAGGCAAACAGAACCACGTGCTAAAGAATGTGGAAACGCACACAGGTAAACCTACCTAGATTGGTGGAAGTATTTTGTTGTTTTTTTTAATTTAAATTTTTAAATAAGTCATATATTCACATAATTTAGAAAGCAGAAGGTATGAAAAGTTACACGGTGAAAAGTCTCAATCTTTATTCACTGCCTGCCTGAGTTCTACCACCACTCGCTGATCCCCTCCCCAGTAGGTAACCACTTAGTTTTATGCATATCACAAGCAAATACAAATAATAATTCTTTTTCTTTTCCAAATGAGGAATTTTGTAAGGGTTTTCAAAAATGCAAATACGGGTGGTGTAGATGTCTGCTTGCAAGATTGTATTTGAGTTGTGAAAGCACAAGTGGTGGGTCATAACACCTCTGCTGCCTCTGTTGGTTTCATCCTGCGTCGTCTCACCTGCCTCATCTGGTCTGCTTAGTTGCAGCAGTTCCTAACTGATCTTGTCATCTCTTAATTTCTCTTTCAGTTCACCTCTTAAACCAGCATCAGAGAGCAATCTGTATAAAACACATGTTTTATTTATTTATTTTTTTGAGAGGAGTCTCACTCTGTTGCTTAGGCTAGAGTGCAGTGGTACCGATCCTGGCTCACCACAACCCCTCCTGGGTTCAGATGATTCTCCCGCCTCAGCCATGTGCCACCATTCTCAGCTGATTTTTGTATTTTTAGTAGAAATGGGGTTTCACCATGTTGGCCAGGCTGGTCTCAAACTCCTGACCTCAGATGATCCGCCCGCCTCGGCTTCCCAAAGTGTTGGGATTACAGGCGTGTGTTAGGATTACAGGCGTGAGCCACTGCGCCTGGCCTAAAACACACATTAAACTGTGTCACTCCCCCGCTTAATTCCATTTACTGCTTCTGCCTTACTCAACAGGCACATCTGCTGCCTCAGTATCTACCACATTTTATTCCCTGGATTCTACACTTTTTTGTCTTTGCATGCTGTTGCATGTGGCTCCCTCTCTCTAGAATTTGTCACTCAGTTCGATGGCGAAGTCTTATTCATTTTTCAAAAGCTACTTTAGGCCAGGCATGGTGGCTCACATCTGTAATTCCTGCACTTGGGGAGGCTGAAGTGAGAGGAACACCTGTGTTCAAGACCAGCCTCGGCAACATCGGGAGACCCTGTCACTACAAAAAAATTAAAATAAAAGAATTAGCCAGGCATGTTAGCGCATGCCTGTAGTCCCAGACACTCAGGAAGCTGAGGTGAGAGGATCACTTGAGCCCAAGAGATCAAGGCTGCAGTGAGCTATCGTACTCCAGCCTGGATGACAGAGCAAGACCCTGTCTTGGGGGGGAAAGATTTACTTTAGTCACATGTCCAGGGAAACTTTTTTCACCTCTATAGATAGCATTAATCTCTTACAGCCCTTACACTTACGTCTTTCTCTTATATTTGCATGCTTCTATTACAGAACTTAGTACCGGAAACCATAGTTTATTTATGCTTCATTGTCCTCCGCTAGTCTGTAAGCGCCTTAAAAACAGACACTGTGGGCCGGGCGCGGTGACTCAAGCCTGTAATCCCAGCACTTTGGGAGGCCGAGACGGGCAGATCACGAGGTCAGGAGATCGAGACCATCCTGGCTAACACGGTGAAACCCCGTCTCTACTAAAAATACAAAAAACTAGCCGGGCGAGGTGGCGGGCGCCTGTAGTCCCAGCTACTCCGGAGGCTGAGGCAGGAGAATGGCGTAAACCCGGGAGGCGGAGCTTGCAGTGAGCTGAGATCCGGCCACAGCACTCCAGCCTGGGCGACAGAGCAAGACTCCGTCTCAAAAAAAAAAAAAAAAAACAGACACTGTGTATTTCTTTTCTTTTTTTGTAACCCTGCTGCCCCACACAGCTCTTGAAACATAGTAGGTACTCAGTTCTGACCGTTTAAAAGTTCATCCTTATATTGAACTAAAAGCTTCTTTCCTTTCCTTCCTATCCTTTGGTTCAAGTTTTATCCTCTGGAGCAGCATAGCAACTAGTCTTTCTTCTCACAGCTCCCCTCCTCCTTATTGCAAATCAGCTTTATGCAGTATTCGAAGACATCTATCATTTTGCTCTAAGTGTATATTTCATCAAGCTAAATAATTTTATTCTGCTAGCTCTTCCTCATGGACCTTCACTATCTTAACCCCTCTCCAGTTTAATGTGAGACACAGCCCAACCCTTGAAGCCATCTACCCAGGGCCTGTTTTTACACCAGCCAATCATTCTAGTTGCTTGTTCATCAGGGTTGTTCTTGGAACCTCAAGGTATATGTGAAGCAAAGCAATGTTATACCAGAGACGTTATTGAATCCTTAAGACTGGTTAATAATTACCTCTTGTTTTATAGTGAATTATCACAATGTAGTGGCTTATGATAACACACATTTATTATGCCACTGTTTCTGTGGGTCAGATGAATGGGTCCAGGTTAGCTGGGTTCTCTGCTCAATGTCTCCAAATTTGGCTAGGGATGTGATCTCATCTGAGATCTTTCAATCACTGGTTGTTGGTAGGATTTAGTTCCTTACATGTGTTAGGACTGAGGTTCCTGTTTTCTTGCTGGCTGTTGGCCAGAAGTGTCTCTCAGCTCCTAGAGGCCACCTGCGTTTCCCTGCCACATGGCTCTGTACACAGCATGATAGTTTGCTTCTTTGAGGCCTGCAGGAAAGCAACTGCTGCCACTTCAGATCTCTCTGACTTCTGTTTGATTTTTCACCTCTTTTAGAAGGGCTTACCTGATTAAGTCAGGCCCACCCACACTCAAGGGGAGGAGATTATATAGGGTATACATACCAGGGAGGTGGGAATCTGGAAGACCATCTTAGAATTCTGCTTAATAAATCTCTTGGGGCCTTAACATTCTCACATTATTCATATCATTTTTGAGAACACTTCATTCATATTTATTGCATAAATACTACGTACTAAGCACTGTTCCAGGTACAGGGACTACTGGTGGAATTTACATTCTAGTAGGGAAGACAGGCAGAAAGCACTTAGATATTTAATATGTCAGGTGGTGATAAGGACTAAAAAGAAATATTAAGAAGGTTAAGAGGACAGAGTGACAAGAGTGCTGTTTTAGATAGGTTGACGTCTTTGATAAGGAGACATTTGAACAGAGACAAGAATGAAGTACAAAAATGCACCTTGTGGCTGGCTTGAGAAGAGCATTCTAGGCAGAGGGAGGAGCAAATTTAAATGTGGAGGGGGTATTATAGGCAATGAAGATGGGGGCAGGAAAGGTGGTCAGAGAAATAGCAAGGGCTGGATCATGTGAGACCCTTAGATTTGGTTCTGAATAAGATGAGAGGCTGCTAGAAGGTCCTGGGAAGAGGGATGGCATGATCTTACATTCTGAAATAATCGGGGGCCGGACGTGGCGGCCCACACCTATAATCCCAGCACTTTGGAAGGCCAAAACAGAAGGATTGCTTAAGCCCAGGAGTTTAAGACCTGCCTGGGCAACTTAATGAGACCCCATCTCTGCAAAAGGCAAAAAAATAAAAATTAGCTGGACATGGCAGCACATGTCTGTAGTCCCAGCTACTCAGGAGGCTGAAGTAGGAGGATCACTTGAGCCCAGTGGGACAAGGCTGCAGTAAGTAGTGATCATGCCACTGCACTCCAGCTTGGCTGATAGAATGAGACCCTGTCTCAAAAAAAAAAAAAAAAAAAAAAGATTATTAGGCTGCTGTGTGGAGAACAGGCTCTAAGAAGGCAACAGGACAAGTTAGGAGGCTATTGCAGTTGTTCAGGTAGGAGATGATGGAGACTTAGACTGGAGTAATAGTGGTGGAAAAGGTAACAATTGGATAAATTTTGGATGTATTTGGAAGAAAGATTTTATGCTTGAGCAACTTAGAAGAATAGAACTGGCGTTCACCGAAGTGTCAAAAGCCTGGTAGAGAAAAAGGTGTTTGTTTGTAAAATGTTTTAGTTTGGAATAATTTCGATTTATAGAAAAGTTGCAAAGATGATTCAAAGAATTCCCATATATCTTTCACCCAACTTCCTCTAATGTTAACATCTTACATAACCAGAGTACCTTTGTTAAAACTAAGAAGGGCCGGGCGCGGTGGCTCAAGCCTGTAATCCCAGCACTTTGGGAGGCCGAGACGGGCGGATCACGAGGTCAGGAGATCGAGACCATCCTGGCTAACACGGTGAAACCCCGTCTCTACTAAAAATACAAAAAAAAACTAGCCGGGCGAGGTGGCGGGCGCCTGTAGTCCCAGCTACTCAGGAGGCTGAGGCAGGAGAATGGCGTAAACCCGGGAGGCGGAGCTTGCAGTGAGCTGAGATCCGGCCACTGCACACCAGCCCGGGCAACAGAGCAAGACTCCGTCTCAAAAAAAAAAATAAATAAAATAAAACTAAGAAATTAGCATTGGTATAATCATATTAACGAAACTACAGATGTTATTCAGTTTTTACCAGTTTTTCTGCGAATGTCCTTTTTCTGTTTCAGGACCCAATCTAGGATACCACGTTGCATTTAGTCATGTCTTCTTAGTCTCCTACCACCTCTGACAGTTTCTTCATCTTTCCCTTTTGGAAAAAATGTTTTTGCTTTTGTTTTATTTACTTCTTGTTCAGGGAAGATTTTCTTTTAATTTGGTTAAATTTCTGTAATCGCAATACTTTGGGAAACCAAGTCAAGAGGATCACCTGAGCCCAGGAGTTCAAGACCATCCTGGGCAACAGAGGTTGACCCCATCTCTACAAAAACTAACAAAAAAAATCAGCCAGGTATAGTTGGCACATGCCTGTGGTCCCAGCTACTCAGGAGGTTGAGGTGGGAGGATCGTTTGGGCCCGGGAGTTTAAAGATGCAGTGAGCCACGATCATGCCACTGCACTCGAGCCTGAACTTTGGTGACGCCTATAACTTTCACTGAAAGAGGTTGTGGAACAGACTAGATATCACTCATTTATTCCTTTATCCATGAATTTAAGAAATATTTAATGGAGCACCTAGTATATGCCAGACACTGGAAATACTACACTCAGCAAGGTAGACAAGACTCTACCTCCTCACAGAGTTTTCAGTTTCAGGGTGTTCTCTCTTTCTTTTGACATCAAAGCGAACAATCAGAAAGTAAATCTTAGGAGAGCCAATATTATGGAATATTACAATGTGTGCTTTTGAGTCAGATAGTTTGACAAGTTTGAATTTTGACTTTTAAATTTCTAGTTTTGTGACCTTGGATAAATGACCTAATTACATGAAGCCAGTTTCTTCATCTGTAAAATTGTATCTATGTTGTAGCCTTTTTTTGTTTTTTGAGAAGGAGTCTAGCTCTGGAGTGCAGTGGCACGATCTCATCTCACCACAACCCCCGTGTCCCGGGTTCAGGAGATTCTCCTGCCTCAGCCTCCTTAGTAGCTGGGATTACAGCCGCATGCCACCACGCCCAGCTAATTTTTGTATTCTTTTTTTTTTTTTTGAGGCGGAGTCTCGCTCTGTCGCCCGGACTGGAGTGCAGTGGCCGGATCTCAGCTCACTGCAAGCTCCGCCTCCCGGGTTTACGCCATTCTCCTGCCTCAGCCTCCCAAGTAGCTGGGACTACAGGCGCCCGCCACCTCGCCCGGCTAGTTTTTGTATTTTTAGTAGAGACGGGGTTTCACCGTGTTAGCCAGGATGGTCTCGATCTCCTGACCTCGTGATCCACCCGTCTCGGCCTCCCAAAGTGCTGGGATTACAGGCTTGAGCCACCGCGCCCGGCCAATTTTTGTATTCTTAGTAGAGATGGGATTTCACTGTGTTGGCCAGGCTGGTCTTGATCTCCTGACCTCATAATCTGCCCGCCTTGGCCTCCCAAAGTGCTGTAATTACAGGTATAAGCCACTGTGCCCAACCTGTTACAGCCTATTTGAGAGGACTAACTAATAATATGTAATGTGCTTGGAATGTTGTATTTTAGTTTAGTTTTATTCTTTTAACTTATTTAGACCTGAAAGCAAATAACAATAATATTGTGAAATAAATGCAGTGCTAAAAGTATGTACTCAAAAAAGCATCTACTCACACTCACACTCAGTTTTGAGAGTATCGAGAGTATCTGGCTGTACTGAAATCTGGAAAGACTTTGCTGCAATTGTGTTTGAGGAAAAAATCTGGAAGTGGGTGAAGGTATTCAGGAATAAATCTGGGAGGATTAAGCTGATAACTACACACTGGTCTCTGTCATTGGATGTGGAGCTCCTGTAGCCAGGGACTGTAACACCACCATGGGGCTTATGGTAGGCACCAAGAATATCTTTGTTAAGGGAATGACTAAAGACTTTCAGGGCAACTGCTAGAGCCATCTCACCACTCATGGGTTGTTGGAACCTGCCCAGACTTGGGCTTCTTATAGCTGACACTACAGCTTCATGAGCCCCTTCCTAACCTAAATCCATGGATCTGATAGATTTAGAGGATCCTGGAAAATAGAAAATGCAAAGCAAGATTCTGTATTGCCCAGTGGATCCTCAGGCTTTGTTACAAGGGTCGTTTGGCTACTCTGCTATTTTCCTGGGAATGTTTCCTTAATTATGGGAATCCCCACCTAGTGTCTCCTTCCTAAATCCTCTTCCTCAGCATGTTCCTGCCCCTTATTGGCCTCAGTCTGAATAGCCAGCCACCTTACCCAGAATCAGATAGCCCTTAAAATCTCTGTGTTTGGATTCTTCTCTTGAATGACTTGATGATCCTTGGTTGATTAAAGTGAGAAACAGTTTTTTGTGTTTGAGTGTATCTTTTTTATTACTTTGTTTTTTAAACAGGTTCTCTGATTGAACAACTAACTACAGAAAAATACGAGTGCATGGTGTGCTGTGAATTGGTTCGCGTCACGGCACCAGTGTGGAGTTGTCAAAGCTGTTACCATGTGTTTCATTTGAACTGCATAAAGAAATGGGCAAGGTCTCCAGCATCTCAAGCAGGTCAGTTAATTCTCTCTTCTGAGTGGTTATTCTCACCCATTTGATGTATTCAAGTATTAAGCCCAGCTTTAAAAATACAGTTTAATTTCTCTTGACTACTTTTTCTGCAGGGAGTGTATGTTACCTTGATCATGTGTTTCAGATGACCAGAATTAAGTTATAGATCTTAAATAAACCAGCTAAACATAACAATATTAAAACATATTTTAGGATACGATAAAATCAGTCACTCATATTGAAAATGATGGCTTTTACTTATTATTTTTTCTTTGACATACTGATTTTATTTCCTGTGGATACATACACAGAAGTGTGATCGCAGGATCATATGGTAATTCTATTTTTCATTTATCTTCTCATTTTTGGCCTGGTGTGGTGGCTCATGCCTGTAATCCTAGCACTTTGGAAGGCTGAGGCAGGTAGATCACCTGAGGTCAGAAGTTCAAGATTAGCCTGGCCAACATGGCAAAACTCCATCTCTACTAAAGATATAAAAATTAGCCAGGCGTGGTGGTGGGCACCTGTCATCCCAGCTACTTGGGAGGCTGAGGCATGAGAATTGCTTGAACCCAGGAGGTGGAGATTGCAGTGATCTGAGATTGTACCACTGCCCTCCAGCCTGGGTGACAGGGCGAGACCCTGTCTCAAACAAACAAACTAAAAAACTAAAAAACAAACAAACTAAAAAACATCTTTTTTTTTCATTTTTAAATTCTTACTATGCATACATAATAGTTTACATGTTTATAGGGTACACGTGATATTTTGATACAAGCATACAATGTGTAATCATCAAATCAGGGTCATTGACATATTAGGATTCCAACACCTCAAATATTTATCATTTGTTTGTGTTAGGAGCATCCCAATTCTACTATTCTAGTTTTTTTGAAATATACAATAAATTATTGTTAGCTATAGTGCTACTAAACACTAGATCTTGTTCCTTCTATCTAACTGTAATTTTTTTTTTTTGAGACAGAGTCTTACTCTGTTACCCAGACTGGAGTCCAGTGGTGTGATCATGTCTCACTGCAGCCGTGAATTCCTGGACTCAAATGATCCTCCTGTCTGAGACTCCCAAGCAACTGAGGCTACAGACGCATGCCACCACATCCAGCTAATTTTTTTTTGAGACGATCTGCTGTGTTGCCCAGTCTTGTCTTGATCTCCTGGGTTCAAGCAGTCCTGCATCAGCCTCCTAAAATGCTGGGATTAGAGACATGCGCCACCATGCCTAGCTAGTGGGTTTGTTTTTTTTTTTTTGTTTTTTGTTTTTTTTTTTAAAGGGAGTCTCGCTGTGTTGCCAGGCTGGAGTACGGTGGCATGATCTCGGCTCTCTGCAGCCTCCCACTCCCAGGTTCAAGTGATTCTCCTACCTCAGCCTCCCGAGTAGCTGGGATTACAGGTGCGCACCACCACGCCCAGCTAATTTTTATATTTTTAATAGAGATGGGGTTTCACCATGTTGGGCAGGATGGTCTCAATCTCCTGACCTCGTGATCCACCCACCTCTGCTTCCCAAAGTCCTGGGATTACAGGCGTGAGCCACCACACCCAGCCTTTTTTTTTTTTTAATGAACCCCTTATTCAATGGAAGATGCTGTATTCAAGCTAAGCAGTCAGTTTTGTGAATTTGTTCCTTAAATATCTGATATGCTTAACATTGAAATTGTTACCACTACTTCAATATTGTGGCTTCCTATAGATTTAAATTTTTTTAATTACATGTGGCTTTTGGAAGAAAATTTATTTGGCCTATTCCCATTTTTCCTGACAGATGGCCAGAGTGGTTGGAGGTGCCCTGCCTGTCAGAATGTTTCTGCACATGTTCCTAATACCTACACTTGTTTCTGTGGTAAGTTTGTTTATATACACTGGAGTCTCTTTTACTATATACATTGTACCTCAGTTCAGGAAGGGTGATCTGCGGGGCATGTTTTAGAAGTTACTAAGGAGACTTCAAAGCTATAGGAGTCTGTAAGACTATATTTATGTCATCCATCACGCAGCTAGAGCCACAGCCTTTGTGCTCCTGACAGGCTGTTTTGGAGATGACCAACCAGGCTCATGCTGCTTCTGGGCTGTAGTGCTGGTCTCCTTGGTCTTGAGACCAGGCCTGACCAGGTAGCAGAGGTAGCTGTGGACATGGGCTTCATCTCACCTCCAGCAGTTACAGCTTTGATATTCCAGATTTGAGCAGTATGAGTAAATAACAGTGTTTATTTTAATCCTAGAAATAAGTCATTGGTATTTATAAGAAGCAGTTTTTTTACAAACCAGCATTATAAACTCTATCCTGACATCTTCCCTCTTTATGGAATACTTCTTTGTTTTTGAATATCTCAGTTCCCCTAAGTATTAGGGGAAAACTTCCTGTAACCCAGATGCTCATTCTTGCTGCTAGCCCATTTCTGCATGTTTTTTTTTTCCTTTCCTGCCTTTTAATGACTCACCTCCCTCTAGTTGTTGATTTTTCAGATTTTGTTTCTTTACTATCTGTCTCCCTCCCTGAAGCATTGCATTTTTGCTTCTGTCTTGTTGCCTCACTGAAACTGTATTCAGAAATTACCAATGGGCCGGGCTTAGTGGCTTATGCCTGTAATCCCAGCACAAACTTTGGGAGGCCAAGGTAGGTGGATCACTTGAGATCAGGCGTTCGAGACCAGCCTGGCCAACATGGCGAAACCCCGTCTCTACTAAAATAAATTAGCTGGGCATGGTGTCGCATGTCTGTAATCCCAGATACTTGGGAGGCTGAGGCAGGAGGATCGCTTGAACCTGGGAGGCAGTGGTTGCAGTGATCCAAGATCATGCCATTGCACTCCAGCCTGGGTGACAGAGTGAGACTCCATCTCAAAAAAATAAGTAAATAAAATAAAAACAAATAAATCACCAGTGACTCCTTTCCAACCATATCTAAGGCTGATTTATGAGCTCATAATCTTTTTGGCAGAGTGATAGCCCTTGACACCTTTGACCATTCCCTTCTTGAAATAAGTAACTCTTCCTCTTTCTTTCTGCGTGCTCTCCTTATTTTTCTAACCAGTTTGCTCATATTTCTCCTTTCCCATTACTTAGCTAGCAGCTTTCACAAAGAGTCAGTCATTTACCATCAACTCTGTATCTTCTAGACACAATACCTTGGTGAACTCCTCGACTTCCCTTCTTTTCTTTCAATTATTAACAACAGTATCATTTAAAATCTGACCCCAAAAGCCCTCTTACAAAGGAAGCTTTCCTTTGTTATTCTCTCTCTCACTGTGGCCACTGTTTTATTTGGAGTTTTCTGGTCTTACATGTTTTATTGACAGAATCTGAGCCTTAATAGATACTAAATTGGTATTAGGTGAGGGAATAAATATTCTTGAATATACTACTACCAGAAAGGCAGCATGAAACTGGAAGTAAGAGATCATTGGAAATTTGAGCAAACAGGACAATACCAATACTTAATACCTTATTTTGAAGGATTTTTAAACATAAAGTACCACAATGGAATTAAAAATCTTGTTAAAGCCTTTACTGGCAAATTAGATGAGAGACTCTAAGGCGGTATAAGAATGTGGAGTGAAGGTCAAGATAATCTGAAAGTGGCAAAATGATGTGAGAGTGTACATAAAGGCCTTATTTGCTGACGACTTTGCCCCACACTGTTCTTCCAGGGGACCATTAGTTTACCATGTTTTTATTGAGAACTTATTAATGTTCGAGGCACTGTGAAGAAAAAGGCGAATAAAATAGGTTAACTTACCAGAGCTTACAGTCTAAGAGTTAAGACACAATTAGCCCGATACTCTGCTAGAAGTACAAAGTACTATGGGAGATCTTTGGGGTGAGTTATGACTTGCAGCTGGATGTTTAAGAGAAGCCTTCTTGAAGGATGTAGAATTGAACTGACATTGTAAACTAGGCAAAACCTTGGTAGGCAGAAAGATATGTTGAAGGGAATAGCATAGGCAGTTCAAAATCAACAGGGTTTAGGATCTGTTGGGAGAAGAGTGATTCATCCACTTATGGAGCCCAAGATCTATGATGGTAGAGAAGTGGGAGGTGACTGGAAAGGAAGGGCTGACCCTTTGATACCAGTCTCAGATGTTGGGACTTCGTTTGGAAGGCTATGGGAAACCACTGAGGGCATCAACATTGTTCTTTATGGAGATGGGTTTGGTAGCAGTGAGTAGAGTATTTTGGAGACTAAACAATTTGGGACTTACAATAATCCAGATGAAGAACAGTACAAGCCTCTAATGAGTGTGATAGGAAGAAAAATATGGTGTTAGGTTGATTCCTAACAGTAGTAAGAATGGGAGGAACTCAAATGTGACTCCAGAGTTTCATGCTTTTGGAAATGGTAATACCAAGGAAAAGGGCAGGTCAAAAGAACAAGGTCTGGTGGGGACAGTGACTGCAGTTTAGAAATGTTGAGCTGGAGGAGTGGGCAGAACATACAGTGAGATATGTCCAATAGGCGGGAAGCAATATTTGAGGAAAGACCAAGACTTAAGGATGAGAATCACAGCTGAGAGGAGTAGTTAAGACCCTAGCAGATGAAAGGGTACAGAGTGAGAAAAGGGTGTAATGCAGAACACTTGCAGGGGAAAGAAAAGCAAAAAACCCCAAAACGTCATTTGGAGTCAGGGACAAGAGGTAGAGTTCTTGAGAGATGTTAGGGAAAAACCAGGGCACTGTATTGGAGCAAAAAAATACAGAGGCAGGGAAGCTTTTGTAAAAGTCTGGAGATGAGGTTTTGGCCAGTAGAGAGGCAGGAGTAGGAGAGGAGATGAGGTGAGAGCCACTGTGTAGGAAAAATTGTCACAACTTGGTGATTAAGTAAAAAGAGGTATGAGTGATGACTGTAGTTTCTGAGCGTGTGTGACTCTGACAGAGTTGGTGTCGCTGACAGAAATAGGAAACCCTGAGCAGGGAGGAGTTGTAGAGGGATGTGAACTTTGGCTGTGGATGAAGCCAGTTTGAGGTGACTGTGAAACCCCAAGCAAGGATGTTCAGCAGACATTTGGACATGTAGGTCTGCATCTGAAGATTCAGGGCAAGAGAGAAAATGTGGATTTGGGGATCAATGGCCTTTAGGTGGATTGTACCTCTCAACATGAATAAAATTTCTGAAAGAGATAGTATAGAGAGAAAAGCAGAGGCCATGGACTGGGGATGGCTGCAATTTAGTGTGCAAATTGCCAAAGTGAAGATGAATTCCTCAAGGGCAAGGAGGAATCCTGTGCCTTCGTTTTACTCTTCCCTGTCTCTGCTGAGTCCATGGAAGATGTGCCATGAAGATTTGCAGTGATGTTGATTATAAAATTATAAGCTCTTTTATGCCTACTTTATAGTTTTGGAATAGGTGAGTTCCTGCTACACAGGGGATTTATGTCCTTTCCATCTCTTACTGCCTCCCTCCTTTCCCCATAGTGCTCTTCTCTTATTCCCTCTCTCTGATCCTTGCAGCAACAATTTGCATATCAGTCCAGAAGCCCATTTATAGACGGCTTGTCATATAGGTATTTATCTTTTTTTTTTTTTTTTTTTTTTTTTGAGACGGAGTCTCGCTCTGTCGCCGGGGCTGGAGTGCAGTGGCCAGATCTCAGCTCACTGCAAGCTCCGACTCCCGGGTTTATGCCATTCTCCTGCCTCAGCCTCCCGAGTAGCTGGGACTACAGGCGCCTGACAGCTCGCCCGGCTAGTTTTTGTATTTTTAGTAGAGATGGGGTTTCACCGTGATAGCCAGGATGGTCTCGATCTCCTGACCTCGTGATCCACCCGTCTCAGCCTCCCAAAGTGCTGGGATTACAGGCTTGAGCCACCGCGCCCGGCGGTATTTATCTTAAATTAAACGTTTTCGTTAGTCAAGGTAGTATTTTCATAAGTAAAAGTGACTTTTTATTTATCTTTACCAGGTAATCCAAGATTTAAGATTTATCATACTCAGTGAAACTTTTTATGAATAGCGTTATATTTATCTTTTCATTTTAGGATAGGAGATAATACATTTGTTGAAATAATAAAAACCACACTAAAGTTGCATGCTGTCTAGCTATACTTCACTGTTTCATTAAAGTTGAGGATGTGGTTGAAGTTTGTACCATTGACTCTCTGATCTGATGTGTTCTAGGCAAGGTAAAGAATCCTGAGTGGAGCAGAAATGAAATTCCACATAGCTGTGGTGAGGTTTGTAGAAAGAAACAGCCTGGCCAGGACTGCCCACATTCCTGTAACCTGTAAGTTGGCATGCCAGTTCCGTTGGGATTCTGGGTGGACATGCTTTGCTGGTGGCTCTAAGTAAACATATCTGGTTAGCATGTGACGGTTTGGAATGAAGGGTGATATGGGACCTCAGTAAATGGTCCCAAATCACCCTGTGCCAGGCAGTCTACATCAGTTAACTTGTTGAATCCTTACCACTGCCCAGTAATGGATAGATATTTATCATCTCCACTTTATAGATGAGGCTCAGAAAGGCCAAGCCTCTTGCCCAGTGTCACAGTGGTAGGCCATGATGGAGCTAGGGTTTCCAAAGCCAGTACTCCTTCCATCACATTACACTGCTTGCTTCTAAGAAGAAATGTGACTCATATGTTTTATCCCCCATTAATACCCAGGATATCCAGGTCCAAGAGAATGTGTAGGAGAACCTTCTGTCTGGGGAAAGACAATTGTGTAGGGTCCTGGTCAGACAGCATTTCTAAGATGTCAATCTTTTTTTTTTTTTTTTTTTTTTTTTTTTGAGACAGGGTCTTGCTTTGTCACCCAGGCTGGAGTGTGGTGGCGTGATCACAGCTCACTGCAACCGCCACCTCCTGTGCTCAAGCCATTCTCCCACCTCATCCTCCTGAGTAGCTGGGACTACAGGAATGTGCCACCACGCCTGGCTAATTTTTGTATTTTTTGGTAGAAATGGGGTTTTGCCATGTTGCCCAGGTTGGTCTTGAACTCCTGGCCTCAAACGGTCTGCTCTTCTCAGCCTCCCAACATGCCAGGATTCCTGGTGTGAGCCACCACACCCAGCCATAGGATGTCAGTCTTTTCCCTACAATAAACAGCCAGCTTTAGAATATATCCATAAGCCAGACACAGTGGCTCATGCCTGTAATCCCAACACGTTGGGAAGCCAAGGCAGGAGGATTGCTTGAGGCCAGGAGTTCTAGATCAGACTACGCAACGAAGTGAGGCCCCATCTCTACAAAAAAATTTAAAATTAGCCGGGTGTGGTGGCACACACCTATAGTCCCAGCTACTTGGGAGGCTGAGCGAGGAGGATCATTTGAATCCAGGAGCTCAAGGCTACAGTGAGCTGTAGTTGCACCACTGCACTCCAGCCTGGGCAACAAAGCAAGACCCTGTCTCTAAAAATAATAAATAAATAAGTAGACTGTATGCAGTCAGCTTCTAAATACCAAAAAATGCACAGTAATAGAAAAACAGTTGATCAGTTACAAGTAAATTTCTACAGGCCTTGACTTCAGACAAAGGTTTAAATCTTAGGTTCAAGTTACTTAAACAGCTACGTGACCTTGGGCAAGTTACTTAACTTATCTAAGCCTGCATCTGTAAAATAATGATGATAGTAATAATAATACTTATAGGGTTCTAGGAAAATTAAATGAGTTAGTATACCTATGTGGCTCGGTAGAGACTCTGGCAAGTGATCAAAAAATGACAATTCTTACTTTTAGTACCCAAGTCTAAGAGTAAAGGAGGCATCGGAGTGTTATCTTGGTGTTTCTACTGTTTGGAGCAGGGATAGTATTGGACCAGGGGCCCTGTGATCAAGGCATGGTGGTGGTGCTGGGGAAATGTCAGTGGGAGTAGAACTGTTTTAGACTGGGCTAGACAGCATGGCCTGTGATCTGCTGGGCAGTCAGATACCTCCTTCTCTTTGACTGCTCGCATAGATCCTTCCTTAGGAAGGACTTAAGCTATTCCTGCCATTAGGTGTCATTTTCAGTAAATTCAATAATAAGTTAATCCTCTGCATGGACTATTTTTCCAAAGCTTTCGTGACTACCAGAGATGAAAACTGATGCAGATCACGTGATCAGCACCATGTCTGAAAGAAAAGAACACTTTGAAACCTGCTCCTGCTCTTTTGTGGCTCTGGAGCTCTCACACTTGGGAACTTTCTTTTACTTTCAGCAACATAGAGGTTGCTGAAACCCATTCCCCAGTAGCACTTTTCTGGTCGCCAAGATAGCTTTGGTTTCTCTCATTTACACTTGTTAGGGCTCAAAAGCCATAGAGACAGGGTTTCGCTCTGTTGCCCAGGCTTGAGTGCAGTGATGCTATCGTAGCTTACTGCACCCTCAAACTCCTGGGCTCAAGCTATCCTCCCATCTCAGCCTCCCAAAGTGCTGAGAGTACAGGTGTGAGCCACCATGCCTGGTGTGAACATCTATATTTTTAAAAGCTCCCCAGGCATGTCCAATATATAGCCAGTGTTGTGAACCTCTAGTCTAAAAGTTAAGAAAACCTGAGATTGAGTCTCGGCTTCTGGGATATTTGAAATAACCTAGAATCACCCACACCTGACAAGCAATGAAAATTGTTTCACCCAAAAGGATTGAGGTATATGTAAAATATAGCTGTTGAATAATGATATTCATCTTTAAAGAAACATGCTTAAACTTATGTCTCCTATGGGTATTGTCTATCAGAATGAGTCACCTTAGAAAACTAGACACTTGTTCCTATATTGTTTTCAATGTTTAAACCTTATTTAGGAATTATCAGAGCTTGTTTAGGAGTTTCACAGAAACTAAACATTCCAGCCAGACCACTTTATAAGCACACTAAAGCACTTTATAAGCACACTCCCTCTTTGGCCTCCCAAAGTGATGGGATTACAGTCATGAGCCACTGCGCCCAGCCCTGGATATAAGTTTTTAACTCAGTTAGGTAACTAGGAGTGTAATTATTAGATTGTATGGTAAGACTATGTTTAGTTTTGTACGAAACTGCAAAACTGTCTTAAAAGTGGCCATACCATTTTACATTTTCACTAGCAATGAATCAGAGTCCTGTCACACCCATATGATTCATTTGTCTTGGCTCCGATTGGCATTTGATTCCCAAAGGGTTGTGATTTGCCACCTGGAATATACCCCTCCTACTCCAAAGACAGTTGTCGTAGAAGTTCCCAAAATGTTTTAAGTAGTGGTATTTCTGTACCGCTGTGTAATTTGCCAAAGTGTCTGCTTTGAAGAGGACAGTATTTATTTGAATATACAAATTCCATATTGTAACTTTTTTCTATTGGTCTCTATAATATAGCTCCTAAAAAAAGCATTTTTCAGAGGGTTAATTCTGACCTATAGCATATCACTCAGCCCAGTTCTTTGTATGACCCCTTTCTTTCATTCTCTCCATGTTACCCACCAGCATGCCTCCCCTCATGTCAGCCTTCTTTTCACTGTTCCATTGTTAGCCCAGTGCCTGATTATTACTTCAATAACTGATGAAGAGTATGTCTGTACTTCTTATGGACCCAGTAGATGTGAGTTCTATTACCTTGCTTAGACTCTGATCTTCTACAGGACCCTATTAGCCATTCTGCCTTTACCTGAGTAGCAAACTATTTTTATCCCCATACACTGCTGTAAGTGGACCAAGACCATATTTGAAAATGTCATCTTTGACTCTCAAACCCAAATATAACCAGTATTTTGACTTGGGATTTACTTCTGTGGTTAAATAGTCTATGGTGATAATGATGTCAGTTTTTTGCACATAAAAGTACAGTTGATATCTTTGTTCAAATAGTTTAATCAACTTTAAACAAATACAAAGACATGTCAGAGTAGATTTATTTGTTGCCATATTCACAATAAGACCCAGCTAGGACAGCTTTGTTCGGATTTGGTGGATACATGGCTGTGGTTTATTCAGTGAAACCTTTCTCTTTCAGTCTCTGCCATCCAGGACCCTGCCCACCCTGCCCTGCCTTTATGACAAAAACATGTGAATGTGGACGAACCAGGTAAAGTTAAAATTGCACTCTAAAGAAGACCTCAGTTTTCACTTGTATGATTGACTTGTGAATTTCTAAAATAAAAGAATAGTAGGTAGATACAAATAAATGGTAGGCATGAATAGTACTTTATTTATTTATTTTCTTAAAGCTTTAGAACAGGAAGGAGAGGACAGAAGGAAAGTACAACTTGGAAGAGAGCCAAGTGGGCAACTTGAGAGACCAAAAGCACCACGGATAGTACTTTTCTATAGTAGTTCCCTGTGCTGCCCGTGACCCTATTTTGTAATCTTGTAAGTGATTAAGAAATTATACACACAGTGAGATTGTGAGACTACCCATTATTTCAGGTAAAATACCAAAGTGACAAGGATTTTTTTTTTTTTTTTTTGAGACAGAGTCTCGGTCTGTCACCCAGGCTGGAGTGCAGTGGCACAATCTCAGCTCACTGCAACCTCTGCCACTTGGGTTCAAGCAATTCTCCTGCCTTAGCTTGCCAAGTAGCTGGGATTACAGGCACCTGCTACCGCACCCGGTTAATTTTTGTATTTTTAGTAGAGATGGGGTTTCACCATCTTAGCCAGGCTGGTCTTGAACTATTGACCTCGTGATCCACCTGCCTCGGCCTCCCAAAGTGCTGGAATTACAAGCATGAGCCACCGCATTCAGTCGACAAGGATTTTTTTTTAACCTCTCTAGTGGGTGACAGAACCAGGAGTTGAACCCAGGCCTGTTAAGGTCGAGGAGGCCGGGACCAGTTTCCTGTGCCTAGCACAGTATCTTGCATCTAGGAATCTTTTAATGAATATTGTTGAATGAAAGAATAGGTGACTCCAGAGCCCACCCTTGTTCCATTATAATACAAGGTCTCCTACGTGGTTAGTACAAGGATCACTGATAGCTGTGGAGTGTCTCTGAGGCCCAGTAAGATCTTAAAATGATTTCTGAACCACAGGATGAGATGAATCATGCAGATTTTCAATGAGGTGCATTTGTTTAGCCTTTACTGAACTTATGAGGATAGCTATGTGGCCTGAGATTACATGTAAGTGTTTTGACTCGGAAAGGTCAGATCCTGGTTCTGTCACTTACTGGTTGTTGATTCTGGGCAAGTTGCTTGGTCTCATTGAACCTCATTTTTCTTATCATAAAGTAGAAATAATAGTGTCTACTTCACGGGGTTAATGTTAGCCATGGTGCTAGGCAGAATGGTAGCATAATAGGCCAGTGTTGGCCATTAGGTCAAGTACTGCAAGCTGATCATTTATGTATATAACAGTGACTTTTAAAAACAAAATATGGAGTTGAGAGTCGGGGATCAGATAAAACTCTTCTTGCAGGAGAGTAGACTGCAAGTGCTTAACCATTACCCTAGAAAGAGACCTGAAGACAATTGTCTAAAAGTACTTTCTCCGGCTCGGCATAGTGGCTCACGCCTGTAATCCCAGCACTTTGGGAGGCCGAGGTGGGCGGATCACTTGAGGTTAAGAGTTCGAGACCAGCTGGGCCAACATGGTGAAACCCTGTCTCTACTAAAAATACAAAAATTAGCTGACGTGGTGACACACGCCTGTAGCCCCAGCTACTGGGGAGGTTGAGGCAGGAGAATTGCTTGAAACCAGAAGGCGGAGGTTGTAGTGAGCCAAGATGTCTCCACTGCACTCCAGCCTGGGCAACAGAGCAAGACTCTGTCTCACATAAACAAACAAAAAAAGGACTTTCTTATATCCTTCTTTCAGCAAAATCGGGATGTTTATTAGAACAAAACTAGAATTAGCTTATTTCCCTACCCGGAAGCAAAGTCACATATAGTATGTTCTAAGTGCTGGGTCTCAGAATAATGCCATTGTGCTGTTAGTCTGAGTGTGTCAGATCTGGGTACATGATAGCTGTCCTTCTCCCCTGTCTATGAAGTACTGTGGAAGCTCCAGGCAGAGCTAGGACTAGAACCCAGATCTTCTAAGAACTTCTCACCCCAGCGTTCTTTCTCCTTATGCATGCCACTTCATGAAACTCAGATGAAATCACATAAAGCAAATACTCAGGAATAGCCTTCAGTTCTTCACCACTCAGAAAATAGGAGAGAAAGACAGGATGGAAAATAAAAAGAACAAAGGAAGAGAAAGAAGAAAGAGTGGGACAGGCGTGGTGGATCAAGCCTGTAATCCCAGCACTTTGGGAGCCTGAGGCAGGAAGATCACTTAAGCCTTGGAGTTTGAGATTAGTCTGGGCAACATAGTGAGACCCTGTCTCTATTTAAAAAAAAAAAAGAAGAAGAAGAAAAAGAGTGGAGAAGGGGAGAGTAATTGAGGAAATAAGGATTGGAGGAGGGAGACTTACTGGAAAAAGTAAGGGAAATGAAGTTAGAGAAAGGCTGAGTAGGTTTTGAGGGGAAGAGTTAGGGCCGCAGTGTTAATTTAGTTGTCCAGCAGGAACTTTTAGACTGATGCTGTCTTTACATCTATTGTCTTCACAGGCACACAGTTCGCTGTGGTCAGGCTGTCTCAGTCCACTGTTCCAACCCATGTGAGAATATTTTGAACTGTGGTCAGCACCAATGTGCTGAGCTGTGCCATGGGGGTCAATGCCAGCCTTGCCAGATCATTTTGAACCAGGGTAAGTGGTGGGCACACCAGCTAGCAATGGTTGTGTTCTTTTCTGGAACCTTATTAATGATTATCTTGATAAACTTTGATTGGTGTCAGACTTATAGTCAGAAAGACCTTGAGTAGAGAGAACTGGAGATACAATGCTTAGATAGTTTTTTTATTTTACCTGCATACCAGTTATAGGTCATTGTCCTGTATAATTTTTTTTACTTTTTGAAATGAGTCTCAATCTGTCGCCCAGGCTGGAGTGCGTTGGCGTAATCCTAGTTCTCTGCAACCTCCACCTCCTGAGTTCAAGCAATTCTCCTGCCTCAGCCTCCCAAGTAGCAGGGATTACAGGTGCCCGCTATCACACCTTGCTAATTTTTGTGTTTTTAGTAGAGATAGGGTTTCACAGTGTTGACCAGGCTGGTCTCGAACTCCTGACCTCAAGTGATAACGCCTGCCTGGGCCTGCCAAAGTGCTGGGATTACAGGCATGAGCCACCGTGCCTGGCCTATCTAATTTAAATAGATTTTAAAATGCTGTTTAAAAGTAACTGCTTGAAAGGACCAGATTATTATGGACCTAGAAAGACCAAAATAATCTTTTTAAAAATGAATTGGCTGGGCACAGTGGCTTACGCCTGTAATCCCAGCACTTTGAGAGGCTGAGGTGGGTGGATCACTTGAGGTCAGGAGATCGAGACCAGCCTGGCCAGCATGGTGAAACGCTGTCTCTACTAAAAATACAAAAATTATCTGGTCGTGGTGGTGGGCACCTGTAATCCCAGATACTCAAGAGGCTGAAGCAAGAGAATCACTTGAACTCGGGAGGTAGAGGTTGCAGTGAGCCGAGATCGCGCCACTACACTCTAGCCTGAACAACAGAATGAGACTCAGTCTAAAAAAACATAATAATAATAATAAAATGAACATATGTGAAATCTAAGAACATATAAAACTAATTTTTCATAATAAAAATTAGAAAGTGGTTGCCTAGTGGTGGAAATTAGGGGAAGGGACACACAGTTTCTTGGTTGATAGAAATGTTTGATATCTTGTTTTGGGTGTTAGTTACACAGATGTATACAATTACCAAAAGATATCAGAAACCAATCAAAACTGAATATGTAAAATATTTGTGTTTATTGTATCCTAGCTGTACATCAATGGGAAAAAAGAAAGTACATGAATAGAAAAAATTTTTTAAATTGTGAATATAAGTTTATGTTTTTGATGTTTTCAGTTTTTCTCTTCCTCTCCATTACTGCAATCTAGAAATGGGAGAGAAGAATCTAATTTTATAGCCGGGGCGTGGTGATGGGCACCTATAATCCCAGGTACTTGGAGGCTGAGGCGGGAGAATCGCTTGAATCTGGGAAGCAGAGGTTGCAGTGAGCTAAGATCGTGCCATTGCACTCCAGCCTGGGCAACAAGAGTGAAACTCTGTCTCAAAAAAAAAAAAAGAAAAAAAAGGAATCTAATTTTATTTTCTCTTAGTGCAGTTATCCCCCCTTTGCTCTCCAAAGTGAATGTTGTCAGTTTCTCAGTTGCTGATTAAACAGCCTGAAAGCTCACTGTATTTTTAGGTAGGCTGTTTGGTCATGATACAACTCTAATTGTCCCAGTTTTTTCTTTTATTGAGCCAAAATCTGCTTCCCTGAAATATACTCTCTCCTTGGTCTGCCTTTCTCTACATTTCATGTTCCTCCTGGGTTGTTCAAAATCAGCTGTCATATATTTTCCCAGTGTTTCCTTTCAGGCCTAACAGCTGTGATTGCTTCATTTCTTCCCTGTGAAATGTGCTCACAGACCACACATCCTCTTAAAAGTGGCTAGATTGGGCGGGGCACAGTAGCTTATGCACTTTAGGAGGTCAGGGCGGGTGGATCACTTGAGCCTAGCACTTTGAGACCCACCTGGGCAACATGGCAAAAATGCATCTCTAATCAAAAAAAAAAAAATTAGCCAGACATGGTGGCATGCACCTGTAGTCCCAGCTACTTGGGAGGCTGAAGTGGAAGGATGACTTGAGCCCAGGAGGCGGAGGTTACAGTGAGCCGAGATCACACTACCGCACTCCAGCCTGGGTGACAGAACCCGACTCTGTCTCAGAATAAAAGCGGCCAGATTGTTCACAGCAATGCCAGTCTTCTTGTGGTATCCACCAAAACCAGTATTGCTCAAAACTCAGTGTTTTTTGAGTACATTCTTGAGATTTTTCATTGAGACAGATGACTGATTAAATGTGTCCTGATTATTTTCCAGACTAAAATATCTGTAGTCTGTTCTCTGTGGAATAAAACTTCAAGGCTTCAATGGAAGCCTTGAAGCCTGTTGTGAATCCTGACCCCTGCCTGTGAGTGCTTCCTCAAGTTTTATCCCAGGCTGAAAATGGGATAATATGTTCCAGCCCCTGTTTTTAAGTCTCTTCAAGAGAATGAAGAGTTGCCTGTGCCCAGTTTGATTATCTGTTATGTCATATGGATCTGTAATTAGCAGGAAGTGTAGAAAAGCTCTCTATCCTAAGCCTTTTTTTTTTTTTTTTTTTTTTTTTGGATCTCGTTCTGTCATACAGACCGGAGTGCAGATTCTCCTGCCTCAGCTTCCCAAGTAGCTGGGACTACAGATGCACACCACCATGCCTGGCTTCTGCTGTTTTTAGCTCTTGATTCATATTGGGCTTTTACTCAGCTAAATCACCCAAGTCTTTTTTGTACAAATTTGTGTTGATCCCAGTCTCTTCCTCCTTGTTTCTGTTCAGTTGATTTTTCAAACCCAGTTTTGAAGACTTTTTGTTTTTCCACATTAGTTATCTAGCAGAATATTTTGGCTATGTAAATAGTTTATCTTCTTGAATTATAGTTCTAGGATCCCTTTCTTTCTTTTTTTTTTTTTTTTGTCACAATGAAGTTTATTATGAAAACAGGCTGGTGTGGGGACATGGAGACAGACAAGTACATTTAGGTTGGGTGGCTCAGGTGAAGTAGTGCGGCTTCTTCACATTGATGCCATACTCGCTGAGGGCAGGGGTCAAGTCCTCCATGGTTAAAGTATACTTGCAGTCCTTGCTCTTGCTCCGGGAGCTGCCAGTGGCTGTGCCCTTCATTTTGCAGTGCTGTAGGGCATCATTGGCAATATCTGAGATGAATTTCTGGGCAGCTAGGGAGATGAGCCGATTTATGCGTGGGTCTGAGGCCTCAAAGCCAGCACGGTTCAGGTAGTAACCAGTCACTGCATCTGGGATCGTAGGCGTGTAATCCTCCAGCTGCATCAAGAAGTCCACCAAAGGCATGCTGGACACCACCAGCTTCACGTCTCCGTTGGCCGCGCTGGGCAGTATGTAAACCCCGTTAGACATGGCCCCCTCTGGGGGTGCTGCGCCACCCGCCGACACCCACGCCGCTGAGCTGGCTCCCCGGCCCGCGCCGCCAAGGGTCCCGTGTCCCCAGCAGCTGTTCCAGCCCCAAGCCCGCCTGCTGTCCCCGCGGGGCTTTGTCTTGTTCTCCGCAGCGGAGCTGGGGGGCAGCGCGGCGGGAGCCGAGACCGGGGGCGCCGGTTGATATGTTGATAAAATACTAAATGGTTTAAGGCTGGCAACAGGGTCCTTTGGTTCCTTAATACTATTTAACCAGCTGTGACTCTACCTGATTCTTCTGTCACCTGCTCATTTTTCTGTTTCTTGTGCCTAGGAGAGCTTTTTAATATTTACTCAGATTTTTTCATCAGGAACTCAATTTTCTTTTTATTGTTACCCCTTCTGACCCTTGATTCTTTTGTTCACAGCCTTCTATTCATTAGCTCTGTAAAAAGCCTTTGTTCTGTTTGAGCAGAAACTCATCAAAGAAAAGCCTACTAGCAAAAGCTCCCAGTTGCCAGGGTTTCTTTACCAGTTCATTGATTCTACAAATATTTAGTGTATTTTCTGAATCTTTATTAATTTATCAAATCAGTTTTTATTAAATGAACAAGTGAGTTTTAGAATGGGGGATGAAATTGCATACAGGCCAGGTGAAGTGGCTCACACCTGTAATCCCAGCACTGTGGGAGGCCAGGATGGGCTGATCCCTTGAGCCCAGGAGTTTGAGACCAGTTTGGGCAACATGGCAAAACCCCATCTCTACAAAAAATACAAAAGCTATCCAGGTGTGTTGGCACGCACCTGTACTCCCAGCTGCTTGAGGGGCTGAAGCGGGAGGATCGCTTGAGCCTGGGAGTTTGAGGCTGCAGTGAGCTGTGTTCACATGACTGCACTCCAGCCTGGGTGACAAAGTGAGGCCCTGTCTCAAAAAAAAAAAAAGAAAAGAAATTGCGCATGTACTTACTGAAAGGTGGAATGTGTATTTTAAAAATAAAGAATCCTTGAATCTTAAATTCAGCTAATTAAAAAAAAAGTCAAGGCAGGCACAGTGGCTCACTGTAATCCCAGCACTTTGGGAGGTCGAGGCTGCAGTAAGCTGTGTTCATACCACTGTACTCCAGCTGGGCAGCAAAGTGAGACCCTGTCTTAAAAAAAAAAAAAAGTCGAGAATCTTGATTATTGCCAGGCATGGTGGCTCATGCCTGTAATCCCAGCCCTTTGGGCGGCTGGGGCGGGTGGATCACCTGAGCTCTGGAGTTCAAGACCAGCCTAGCCAACATGGTGAAACCCCATCTCTACTAAAAATACAGAAATTAGCTGGGCGTGGTGGCGGGCCCCTATAATCCCAGCTACTTGGGAGGCTGAGGCAGGAGAATTGTGTGAACTGGGGAGGCAGAGGTTGCAGGGAGCCAAGATCACGCCACTGCACTCCAGCCTGGGCGACAGTGTGAGACTCCGTCTCAAAAACAAAAAGTCTTAATTATATCTTCAATAATTTGAGGCTTTCCTTTTCCCATGTTTCAGTGAAACTTTTTGGTTCTGTTTAGTGTACGATTTTATTTTATGACTATTATTTTTAATGCCTTATTAGAAGGTTTCTATTTTATTTTTATTATATACATGATTTTTAAAATTTGGTATGTTTTTATAATACTGTGTTTATTCTGATCATTAGAGCTTATACTCTCATGCCAATTGTTAAATTGCTTTTTAGCAACGGGGACCTTTTTACAAGCATTTTATGTAAACCCTGACATAAAGTATGAAACCTGTGCTTCTTGGGTTGAAGTGAGGATGGGAGATCCAGATGAGAGCTCCTCCACCCCTACTACCAGCTTAGCTTGTCCATTCCCTGTAACATCACCAGAGGACCCCCAGGAGCCTCACAGCGAATGGTGTTCAACCATGGCCTTATGGACCAGATAGTGTTCTCTTAATTAAAAGGTTGCTTCACTCTGATGCTGTTCTTGGAATGTGCTGCAGAGGCATTATGAGATATTAATAGTTTGACAAGGCCTTTTTTATTTCTTCCTATGGTAAAGCTCTTAGGTGGGTCTTAGAGCTGCTGTATAGACTATACTTATTTCTGCATGAGGTCTGATCAGTACTCTATTGGCCTCCCAGAGTGCTGGGATTACAGGCATGAGCCACTGTGCTGGGCCCGCGTTTTGTATTTTCTTACAGATTATTTGGGATATTTTAAGAACCCATACATGTTACTAATTTTTTGTTTTTGAAATTTTCTCTTCAAGTATGCTATTGCGGCAGCACCTCCCGAGATGTGTTATGTGGAACCGATGTAGGAAAGTCTGATGGATTTGGGGATTTCAGCTGTTTAAAGATATGTGGCAAGTAAGGTTTCACATTTTCCTCAGTTGAACTAAAGCTGCACTTTATGCAACAATTATATAATAGTGTGTTCTTCTTAACAGGGACTTGAAATGCGGTAACCATACATGTTCGCAAGTGTGTCACCCTCAGCCCTGCCAGCCATGCCCACGGCTCCCCACACTGGTGCGCTGTTGCCCCTGTGGCCAAACTCCTCTCAGCCAATTGCTAGAACTTGGAAGTAGTGGTCGGAAAACATGCATGGACCCTGTGCCTTCATGTGGAAAAGTGTGCGGCAAGCCTCTGCCTTGTGGCTCCTTAGGTAACTAGTAAGCGTAAAGTAAGCTTTAAAAATATTATTGTAAATGTTTGGCAGCAGTGAGTGCTTAAGCAACGTGGAAGTAAGTGCCAGTTACAATATCAGAGGTTTCTAAATATTATGATCAAATTTATGTAGGTACTTTTTCTTTCCTTCTCAAAATATGCTTGCGAAAACCCATACATTTGCCCAAGTGATCTCTCTGATTCAGGTATTTTATTGTTAACTCTGGACAACTGTGGTGAGTTATGGTTCCATAGGGGTTATTTCTCTTAGGAGCCTGTACTATTATGAACGCCGTATGTATTTATACCAATCCAGGGTTCAGCAAGTGTTGAAAAGCATTTTCACATAATAGGAACATGCTAAATTAATTGTGGGTGAGACAGAGTCTCGCTCTGTCGCCCCAGCTCGAGTGCAGTGGTACAATCTTGGCTCACTGCAGCCTCCGACTCCTGGGCTCAAATGATTCTTGTGTCTCAGCCTCCCAAGTAGCTGGGACTACAGGCGCATACCACCACGCCCAGCTAATTTTTGTATTTTTAATAGAGACGGGGTTTCGCCATGTTGACCAGGCTGGTCTCGAACTCCTGGCATCAAGTAATCCGCCCACCTTGGGTTCCCAAAGTGCTGGGATTACAGGTGTAAGCTGCCGTACCTGGCCAAAAAACTAAAATTGTAAGTACAGTAAAACCTCAGCCATTTAGATCATTCAAGAATGTCAGTCTGTGTAGCTAAGTTTCCCATGTAGCTGAGGATAGCACCTATTCAAAATCATTTTGAATGAATATTTTTCTTTTTTTTTTTCCGGAGGTTTTTTTTTTTTTTTTTTGAGACAGACTCTCGCTCTGTTGCCCAGGCTGGAGTGCAGTGGCACGATCTTGACTCACTGCAACCTCCACCTCCTGGGTTCAAACGATTCTCCTGCCTCAGCCTCCCGAGTAGCTGGAATTACAGGCAACTGCCATCATGCCCAGTTAAATTTTTTTTGTATTTTTGTAGAGACAGGGTTTCACCATGTTGGCCAAGCTGGTCTTGAACTCCTGACCTCGGGTGATCCGCCTGCCTTGGCCTCCTAAAGTGCTGGGATTACAGACGTGAGCCACCATGCCCAGCCAGATGAATATTTTTCTAAAATTTACATTTCATGTTTGAACAGAGGTTACTGAAGGTGTTGTAATTTCTCTCTTATTGACCCAGAGCCATCATTTTTATGAACTCCAGTTCCTTTATTACACTGAATACAGTGATGCCCTGGGCCTGCTGAGGTTTCTCAGACTAATGCCCCATACCACTGAGCAGTTCGAATTGTTGTATCTGCTCGTTGAAGCTTTTTGTTGTTTGTATTCTTGTCAGTGCTTTTAGTATGTTTGCCTGTCTGCTTTTAATGATTCCCCCTTTCTTCTGATTTTTGGCTTCTGATTACTTGGACATAGAAACCAGAAAAAGCTCATTGGAATTAGATACAAAGTAATACTCTACTGAGCCTATCTGACTCAGTCTTTGGGGAGTATATGTCTGCAGTTTTGCAATGACTTGGCAACTTCTCTCCTGAGTGGGTGTTGAAAGACCATGCATTCAGAAAAAATGGTAAGTAGGCAACTGAGATTGAATAGGAAAGTTATTTCTAAAACTAACCATGTATCTTCTGAGGTAAAGCTAGAATCTTTAGGTTTGGTTTCCATTTCATCAAAAAGAGAAGAGTTCACGTTTCTTTCAAGTGCCAGCGTGAATCAGTGGGAACACCCTACTTAATCCTTTTTCTCAATCTGACCTTAAAGTTGTGTATAGAGGAGAAGTACTCTCTTCTTATATTTTAATACACGTTCCAGCTGCATTAGGAAAGCCAATCATCTGTTGGTTCTCTGCTTGCCATGAAAATGTGTCTGTGATACGGAGATCAAATGACTTCTAAATCAAATCCCCTTTCAGGAAGCACATGAGTCAATTTTATAAGAATTTCATATATAATGACCAGAAATCCTACCCTGGCACTCACGTATCCTGTTGGTGATGAGAAAAGAAGGAAATGTGAAATGGGCAATGCAAAAGGACTTGAGCAAGAGAAGGGTAGTAGCTGGCAGCAACAGACCTTGGGATGGGACAAGACCAGGTTAAGGGATAAGAGGGTACCTGCTATACCTCAGCGGATATCATGGAAAACCTTTAAGGAAATAGGCTGAGTTGACTGAGAAGCTCAGAGACAAGCCTATGGCTAGTGATAACAACGACTGTCAGGTTTGTTCAAACCTAGCTTATCTATAGAAAGCTTGCTTAGGTCTTTTGGTATCCCACTCAGTAGGAAATTTCCATCCCAGAGGCACAGCTTCAGTACAAGAGACTGGATAGAGTTCGACTTTAAGGATGGTAGCATGAGGAGCTCCCATATATCTGCTTCCCAGTAAAACAAACAAAGCTGGGGAGAACTATGAAAAAGCAACCATCGAGGCCAGGCATGGTGACTCATACCTATAATCTCAGCACTTTGGGAGGCCGAGGTGGGAGTCCAGGATTTTGAGATCAGCCTGGGCAACATGGTGAGACCCTGTGTGTACCAAAAACATTTTTTATTCACGTGGGTATGGTGGCACGTGCCTGTGGTCCTAACTACCTGGGAGGCTGAGGCAAAAGGATCACTTGACCGGGGAATGTTGAGGCTGCAGTGAGCCATGAATGCAGCATTGCATTCCAGCCTGACTGACAGAGCGAGACCCTGTCTCCAAAAAAAAAAAAAAAAAATCAACCATTTAAAGTTTCTGGAGGCTGGGTACAGTGGCTCACACCTGAAATCCCCAACACTTTGGGAGGCTGAGACGGGCAGATTACTTGAGGTCAGGAGTTCAGCACTAGCCCAGCCAACATGATGACGAAACCCGATCTCTACTAAAAATACAAAAATTAGCCAGGCATGGTGGCACATGCCTATAATCCCAGCTACTCAGGAGGCTGAGGCAGGGGAATCACTTGAACCCAGGCGGGGGGGCAGCAGTTGCAGTGAACTGAGATCACGTCACTGCACTCCAGCCTGGGTGACAGAGCGAGACTCCATCTCAAAAAAAAAAAAAAAAAAAAAAAAAAACAATCTCTAGGAATTGCTCTAAGAGCATACATCAAATGAAGACATATTTTTTCAACAAAATCTACTAAAACTCTGGTAAACAACAGCAAGAGTCTGTGGCATTGAGCCCTAGCCAGTTCCTTCCTCCTCCCCTCAGCTCAGCTTGACAAATCTCCACTCAGGATAAGATGGACAAGAAGATGGGGCTTCTTCTCCCCTCAACTCCCAGTCAGGTTTACCGTATCTCACTGGGAAGGCCACATTTGTCAACATTTCTCTTCCCCTCCAACTCCAAGTTGAAGAGGCTGAAATTCTAGTGAGTGCAGCTGAGAGGTTAGGTCTCCCTTTCTCCACCAAGCTTACAGAATGGAGGCTCCATCCCATTTGCAGCAGAACTGGAGCCCTAATCGTCCTCACCTCAGCTCATTCGTAGGGCGGAGGTTCCACTGAGAGAAGCAAGCCAAGAAGTCAGGAGGTTACTATCCCACCCAACACCCAGAGTAGTGCCTCAGAGACCTTTCCCAGGGGGAGAGACAGTTCATAACAAAAGAGAGCTCCGAAGTACTCTCCCAAGGAACTGACTTTATTTGAAACAGTGTGGGGAAGTACAGGCCTAAGGACTCTTTAGAAAATGATAGCATACCTTAATAAAGAACAGTAACTAAACTGTAGGTCATCTAGTTCATCAGAGAGAATCAGGGAAGGGTAGCTAAGAGGAGCCCTCCTCGGGTCAGAACAAATCTGAAAGACTTACAGCAAAGACTATTCCTGCCCAAATTTAATTGGATCAGACTGCTGAGCAATTGATGCCCTGGAACATTGTCAGAAACAATAGAACTGCAATTAATGGGTCATCGGGGCTGAGCGTAATCCAAATAAGGCACACAGTTTAACAGAGAGATCGGGGATCGAGACAGAGAGCCCTGCTTGAAACCACTGTCATTCCAGGGTCAGTTTGTACCCCTAAGGCTGTGCCATACAGAATGGCTTCATGCTGTAGGGAAAATAGACTTCACTGAAATAGTCTAGCCAAATCACAAAACAAATAAATAAGCAACCACAACAAAAACAAGCTGTGGAGAGGGGAAGCAGTATCCAGAGTTGCTGTATTAGCTAAGATGTCTAATTTCCAAGAACAACTATGAAATATGCAAAGAAACAGGGAAAAAACAGGCAACAGAAACTGCCTGTGAGAGTGACCAGATGTCAGATTTAACAAAGACTTTAGGATAATCATAATAAATATGTTCCAAGATCTGGGTCCGGCATGGTGGCCCACGCCTGTAATCCCAGCACTTTGGGAGGCTGAGGCAGGTGGATCACAAGGTCAGGAGTTCAAAACCAGCCTGGCCGACATGGTGAAACCCTGTCTCTACTAAAAATACAAAAATTAGCCGGGCATGTTGGTGTGCACCTGTGGTCCCAGCTGCTCGGGCGGCTGAGGCAGGAGAATTGCTTGAACCCAGGAGGCAGAGGTTGCAGTGAGCCGAGATTATGCCTGTGCAACAGAGCAAGACTTTGTCTCAAAAAAATAAATAAATAAATACCTTCAAAGAACTGAAGGGAAGCCATGCTTAAAGAGGTAAAGAAAAGTGTGAAGATGATGTCTCATCAAATAGAGAATATTGATAAAAGAGGCAGAAACTAGTTTTAAAAAAGAGCCAAATGGAAATTCTGAAGTTTAAAAGTAGGATAACATAAATGAAAAATTCATTAGGCTGGGTACAGTGGCTCATGCCTGAATCCCAGTGCTTTGAGAGGTGGAGGCAAGAGAATTGCTTAAGCCCAGGAGTTCAAGACCAGCCTGAGCAGGTAGTGAGACCCTATCTCTACAAAAAATTTTAAAAACTTAGGCCAGGCACAGTGGCTCATGCCTGTAATCTCAGCACTTTGGGAAGCTGAGGCAGGCAGATCACTTGAGATGAGGAGTTCGAGATCAGCCTAGCCAACATGGTGAACTCTTGTCTCTACTAAAAATACAAAAATTAGCTGGGCATGGTGGCACGCCCCTGTAATCCCGACTATTTGGAAGGCTGAGGCAGGAGAGTTGCTTGAACCCAGTAGGTGGAAGTTGCAGTGAACCGAGATCACACCCCTGCACTCCAGCATGGACGAGAGAGTAAGACTCCATCTCAAAAAAAACAAAAATTAAATTTAGGTGGGCAGGGTGGCACACGCCTGTGATCCCAGTTGCTCAGGAGGCTGAGGTGGGAGGATTGTTTGAGCCCAAGAGGTCGAGGTTGCAGCAAGGTGTGATCATGCCACTGCTCTCCAGCCTGGGCAACAAAGTAAGACGCTTTCTCAAAGGAAGAAGAAAACTTCATTAAAGTTTTCTTCTGCCAGCTCAATAGTAGATTTGAGCTGGCAGAAGAAACGATTAGTGAACATGAAAATAGATTGTAAGAGATTCGGCCGGGTGCGGTGGCTCGCGACTGTAATCCCAGCCACGCTGGGATTGGGAGGCCGAGACAGACGGATCAGGAGATTAAGACCATCCTGGCTAACATGGTGAAACCCTGTCTCTACTAAGTACACTACAGGCTGTGGCGGGCGCCTGTAGTCCCAGCTACTCGGGAGGCTGAGGCAGAAGAATGGCGTGAACTGGGGAGGCGGAGCTTGCAGTGAGCCGAGATTGCGCCACTGCACTCCAGCCTGGGTGACAGAATGAGATTCCATCTCAAAAAAAAAAAAAAGAAAGAGATTATGTAACCCAAGGGACAGAGAGAAAATATAATAAAGAGAAAGGAACAGAGTCTCAGAAATGTGGGACATGTTTAACTGTATCAGTGTACATGTGATGGAAATAGGAGGAGGAGAGTAGAAAGAAGCAGAAAAATATTTGATGAAACAATAGATAAAAACTTTCAAATTTATTGAAAAACACTACACATCCAAGAAACTCAGTAAACTCCAGGTAGGAAAGAGATTCACACCTAGATGCATAATGAAAATGCTAAAAGTTAATCAGAAGGAGAAAGTCTTGAAAGCAACAAGAGAAAAATGACTTATCACATACAAGGGAACCTTTGTAAACTTAACAGTGGACTTCTCGTCAGAAACAATGGAGAACATGTAACAACCAGAAGGCAGAAGACATATTCAAAGTGCTGAAAGAAAACTGGCAACTGGCTGGGCGCGGTGGCTCATGCCTGTAATCCCAGCACTTTGGGAGGCCAAGGCGGGCAGATCACGAGGTCAGGATATCGAGACCATCCTGGCTAACACAGTGAAACCCCGTCTCTACTAAAAAATATAAAAAATTAGCTGGGCATGGTGGCGGGCGCCTATAGTCCCAGCTACCTGGGAGGCTGAGGCAGGAGAATGGCGTGAACCCGAGAGGCATAGCTTGCAGTGAGCTGAGATCATGCCACCGAACTACAGCCTGGGCAACAGAGAGAGTGACTCCATCTCAAAAAAAGGAAAAGAAAACTGGCAACCAGGAATCTTACATCTCATGTAACTAACTTTATTTAGAAAATAAAGATAAAAATAAAATTTGTTGCTAGCAGGCAGACTTGCCTTACAATAAGTACTAAAAGAAATTCTTCAGCCTAAAAGCAAGTAAACCCGAATAGAATTTCAAATCCACATGAAAAAACAAAGAGCACTAGTAAAGATGATTATGTAGTTATAAAAGGCAGTATAAATGCATATTTCTTCTTCTCAACTGATTTAAAAAACAACTGTATAAAATAATATGTATGTAATTATATTTTTAGGCCTATAACCTGTAGAAGTGTATTTAATAATTACAGCATAAAGGAGATAGATGAGATCAAAGTTGTGTTAGAATAAGAAAATGATACCAGATCACAACTCAAACCTACAGGAATAAATGAGGAAAGCCGTAAGTGGTAAATTTTTTAAAAGAGGAGGGCTAGGCACAGTAGCTCATACCTGTAATCCCAGCTCTTTGGGAGGCCAAGGTGGGCAGATCACTTGATGTCAGGAGTTCAAGACCAGCCTGACCAACATGATGAAACTCCGTTTCTACTAAAAATACAAAAATTAGCCTGGTGTGGTGGCACATGCCTGTGATCCCAGCTACTTGGGAGGCTGAGGCAGGAAAATCGTTTGAATTCAGGAGGCAGAGGCTGCAGTGAGCCAAGATCATGCCACTATACTCCAGCCCAGGCAACAGAGCAAGCCTCTGTCCTTAAAAAAAAAAAAAAGGGCTGGGCACGGTAGCTCTCACCTGTAATCCCAGCTACTCAGGAAGCTGAGGTGGGAGGATCACTTGAGGCTAGGAGTTCAAGACCAGCCTGGGCGACATAGTGAGATTCAATCCCTAAAAGAATTTTTTTTAATTACTCAGACATGATGGTATGTGCCTGTAGTCCCACCTACTCGAGAGGCTAAAGCGGGAGGATCACTTGAGGCCAAGAGTTCAAGACTGCAGTCAGCTATGATCATGCCACTGCCTTCTAGCCTGAGTGACAAGAGTGAGACCCTGTCTCCAAAAATAAATAAATAAAGCTATAAATATGTCTATTTGTTCTCTTTCTCAGCTTCTTTAATAGATATAACATTATATAAAGTTATGACAAAGCAGGATTGGGTTTATAGCATATAGATATGATACATATAACAGTAATTGCACAAAAGGAGAGAAGGATAGAGCTGGGTAAGGGTAAACTTTCTGTATCTTACGGGAGTTAGTATCAATCTGAAGTAGTTCTGATGAGATGTATATGGTAAGCCCCAGGGGGACCATTAAGAAAATAACTCAAAAAATGTAGTGAAAAATATAATTAAAGGAATTACACTATAGAAAATATTGACAAAATGCAAAAGAAAATAGGAAAGGAGTATTAGAATAACAAAAAAGACATGAGACTTATAGAGAACTGAAAATCGCAGACATAAATCCAGCTATAAGAGTAACTTAAATGTGAATGAATTAAGCAAAAACAGAGATTTTTGAGTTTTGATTTATCTATTTTTTATAGAGGTGGAATCTCACTCTATTTCCCAGGCTGATCTCAAACTGCTGGGCTCAAGCAGTCCTCCCACCTTGGCCTCTCAGAGTGCTAGGATTACAGGCATGAGTCACTGCACCCAGCCAAAAGCAGAAAATTTTTAGACTGGATTTAAAAAACGAGATCCAACTTTATGCTCTCTAGAGATGGAGTCTTGTTTTGTTGCCCAGGCTGGAGTGCAGTGGCGTGAGCTTGACTCACTGCAACCTCCACCTCCCAGGTTCAAGTGATTCTCCTGCCTCAGCCTCCTGAGTCGCTGGGATTACAGGCAGGCGCCACCACGCCTGGCTAATTTTTTTGTATTTTTAGTAGAGACAGAGACAGGGTTTCACCATGTTGGTCAGGCTAGTCTCAAACTCCTGACCTTGGGATCTGCCCGCCTTGACCTCCCAAAGTGCTGAGATTACAGGCGTGAGCCACCACACCAGGCCCTGGAGACAATCTTTATAGTCAAAGATACAATGAGGCTGAAAGTTAAAGAATAGAAAAAGTACACCATGTAAACAGTAGCCATAAGAGACTCCAGGTGATCCCCATAGGGTCCTGGAAACAGGATTTGTCTTAAACCTAGTCATGGATGCAGGCACCACCAGATATTCACAGAGCTCAAGTCAGTGAGACTGTGGATCATGGCTTCTGATTATTTATAATCCCCAGATGACTTTCAGAGTCTAAAGCATTCCACTAAAGTCATCCATGGCTACAATTTTAAGGAGATTCAAGTCTACACTGGAGATGTGGGGCCTGAGGAGAAAGAAGATTTATTCTTCATTTTTGTTTTGTTTTGAAACAGGATCTTGCTCTGTCACCTAGACTGGAGTGCAGTGGTACGATCACAATTCACTGCAGCCTCAACCTCCTGTGCTCAGGAGATTCTCCCACCTTAGACTCCGGAGTAGCTGGGACTGTAGGCCTGCATCACCACCCCTGGCAAATTTCTTGTTTTTGGGCTTTTTTTTTTTTTTTTTTGGTAGGCACAGGGTTTCACCATGTTCCCAGGCTGATCTCGAACTCCTGGGGTCAAGCGATCCTCCCACCTCGGTCTCTCAAAGTGCTGGAATTATAGGCATGAGCCACCATACCTGGCCTTTTTTTGACTTAGGCAAAACATCGTGTACTTTAAAGCATATTCCAGTATCTAATGCTAGGCCCTGAAATTGTCAGAAAAGGCCCAGTCTGCCAGATGAACGGAAGATAGGGAAGAAGCATTGACTGCATCGTTCCCTCAACTCTGATTCTGGAGTTGCAGGGCATGGAGGGGAAGACCAGTGTGGCTAGCAAATTTGGGAGTATGGAAATGAGTAGTTGCAATTTTCATTTCCAGCTCTTTTCATTTTTATTAAAGATTTCATTCATACCTGTGAAAAGCTCTGCCATGAAGGAGACTGTGGACCATGCTCTCGCACATCAGTTATTTCCTGCAGATGCTCTTTCAGAACAAAGGTAAATCCTAAACAATGCTCAAGTTGTTGCCATCAATGTTTTCTTTAAAATGGTGATTATGGGAGGGGAGGAATCAAAATAACCTCCGTAGGATAGGTATGGGAAGTGGTTATGGCACTCAAGATCCAGAGGCCAATAGTGGGATAAGGCAAATAGATCACTCTACCAAATACAGGTGTGATAGCCTGAAAAGAGGAAGAATAGCACTGTTGCAAGGAGTCAGCCAACTAAGAAGTTAGAGGAAACAGTCCATGTGACCACCCACTTGTGATACCAACTTTTGATACCAATTGAAAGTTCAGTGGTCCCTAAGACCACTTGAAAGACTTGATAATTTGATAAAAAGGACTCACTGAACTTGCTGATGGTTACACTTGCAGTTAGAGATTTACTACAAGGAGGTTACAGTTTTATTACAAGGAAAAGGATACAAATTAAATCAGCCAAGGGAAGAAGTATGTAGAGCAGAGTCCAAAAAAGTACCAAAGGTGGAACTTCATTTGTCCTTTCCCTGTGGAGTCAGGAAAGTATTACTCTCTCTGTGTCAGTGTGTGACAGCATACATGGAATATTGCCAACCAGGAAAGTTCACCCAAGCCTATGTGTTCAGTTTTTATTGGTGCTCTATTGTGCAATCATAGTTGACTGCCCATGTGGCTAATCTCAGTCTCCAGTCTCTCCAGAGGTCTACTGATAACATGTGACCCAAAGCCCCTGCCCTAAAACTATCCAGTGTGGCCAGCCTGCTCCTAAATCACGTAATTGGACTATCCAGTGACTCAAGACTCCAGGCAAACAATGACACTTCTATCAGGCATGGCATTCCACTAGGCTTAGAGATTACCTCTCAGAAGCCAAGTGCAAAGGCCAGACTCTCTTTGAGTAAGGTTTAATTCTTCACTGTACAACTGTTTTGTACAACTTTTTTGTCAGTTTCTACTTTCTGGTCAAAGCCTGGATAGTTTTTATTTTTCTTTTTTTAAAATTTTGTTTATTTATTTATTTTGAGGCACAGTCTCACTCCATCACCCAGGATGGAGTGCGAAGGTGCAGTCTCGGCTCACTGCAGCCTCCACCTCCCAGGTTCGAGTGATTCTTATGCCTTAGCCTCTGGAGGAGTTGGAATTACAGGTGCACTCCACCATACCCAGCTAATTTTTGTATTTTTAGTAGAGACGGGGTTTTGCCATGTTGGCCAGGCTGGTCTCAAACTCCTGACCTCAAGTCATCCTCCTGCCTCAGCCTCCCAAAATGCTGGGATTACAGATGCACGCCACTACACCTAGCTAATTTTTGTATTTTTAGTAGAGATGGGGTTTCACCATGTTGGCCAGACTGGTCTTGAACTCCTGACCTCAATTAATCTACCACCTCAGCCTTCCAAAATGCTGGGATTATAGACATGAGCCACTGCACCCAGCCTACCTTGGATAGTTTTCATCAGACTTTTTGTTATCAAAAGTCTTTGGGTGATTCAGCTTGGGGAACACACTGAGTGTTGATTTATCCTGCTCTTTGACCTAGACCTACCTGGTCATTTCAGTGTATATCAACATTTGTCCCAACAGAGTACAAGCCAGGGTGGAGACAGAATTCTGAACCGTTGGTTCTGTTAAACACAATGCAGGGTCTGGCAGCGTCTGACTTGCAGATAATTCTGAGGATATAGTCCATAAATGGGAAGCTAGTTTAATAGGAAAGCTTCAGAAAAAAAGGGAAAATTAGTATAATTTACATGTTACAAAAGTTGTGTAATCATGTGTGGGTTTTTTTTCCTGAAAGAAATTACAATATACATGGGATAGTAGAGACATTTTGATTGTCAGGTATGGGACCACTTTGTACTTTGCAAATATGTTATTAAAGTCTGTGAGATGCTGTGATTTGGCAATCATAAATTTAGTAATGCCCAGAGATGCTCTTCGTGATCTTTGTGACTGAAAATTATAAGCAGGTTGGGACGTACAAGCTGGAAGTGGCTGCTGTCAGTTTTCTTCATTCTCCCACAATCCCTCTCTCTATCTCTACGTTTTCTTGCTTCTCATTGACTCTCTGTCCTCACTCCCTCTAACAGCAGACTCCATGGCAGTGAGTATATTCTTGAAAAGCTATGTGTAAACTGAATTTTTACAAGTAAAAGTCCTTAAATTGCAGGAGGAGCTCACTGTCAATACAAACTCTGTTAAACCTGTTTGACAAAGTAAAAAAAAAAAAAAAAAACTCTTCAAAAAGCTGATAATTAGCTGGGCACGGTGGCTCATGCCTGTAATCCCAGCACTTTGGGAGGCCGAGGCAGGTGGATCATGAGGTCAGGAGATCGAGACCATGGTGAAACCCCGTCTCTACTAAAAATACAAAAAAATTAACTGGGCACGGTGGCGGGCGCCTGTAGTCCCAGCTACTCCAGAGGCTGAGGCAGGAGAATGGTGTGAACCCAGGAGGCGGAGCTTGCAGTGAACTGAGATTGCACCACTACACTCCAGCCTGGGTGACAGAGTGAGACTGTCTCAAAAATAAAATAAAATAAAATAAAGCTGATAATTATCACCTCATTGTGTAACTAGATTTTTCATGCATACGGATTTTTCATGACATGGTTTTTGTAATGGAATGGGCTTTTCCACAGAAGTGAGTTTTCTAGATAAATAAAACTTTCTTAAAACTTCAAAGGTTGTTTTCATTTCATCACTTCAGTGGGACTCTGATAAATGTATGCTGTGTCTTACTGTGTCTTCATAAAGCATGCTATATTTAAGTCTTTATGGTAATTCACGTGTAGGAGTTTATGGGAGTTCTGCCTTTCCTGACATTTGTAGATAATCTCTCCTGCATATCATTTCTTCTGTATAATCCAGTGTTCACTGATGGGAGCATTAACTCAGTTTCATGAGTCACTTTTGCTTTATATCTGTAGAAAGCATATAGGGAACTTCTTCATATCAACAATCCCAGGCACCTCATTTTTTTTATCTGAAATGTATATTTTCTAGCCAAGAACCTTTTATTACTTAGACCTCTTCACATCTGTTATCAACTCCAGTAGCTACTTTTTTTTTCCAGGATAATTTTTACTAAGAGGGGACTTTTAAAGTCATTTTTCTCATTTCTGTCATTTCTGAGTACATGGCAACCTGTAAATGACATCAAAGCCAAAATCAGATGTAGAAGCCAGGCAACTAGCCAGACTCATTCTACCCCAAGTGACTGACTTGTTTCCCACACGCTAGCATCGCTACCCACGTTTTTTAGGATCATGCCTCAGCAAAATTACATGATAGACCTTTTAGACCACTCACATGTAACGGAAACCACAGTAATAAAACTTCAGAGGCCAAACCAAAGATCTGCTTTATTTCACTTTGCTATAGTTTGGTGGTATTGTCAGGTGTGCTCTGAAGTGTGTAGAGCCGTTTGTCCCTGCATGGTACAGATTGTTACCTGTTTTCAATTCTTACATCTGCTTTTTATGGCTTTTTCTGTCTGTACCCTTGTTAAGTAATGACTTCTCTTTCCTTTGCATACCCTTAGCAGCCCCTCTTTCTGTTCAGATTTTATAATTATTAGTCTACCGTGAATTTGGAGACCAGACCACAAAGATCGTTAGAATTGTATTTTCATGAAAAGTCTGTAAGCCTGGGGTCCTCTTGCGAGTAAAGCTCATTCATATAGGGATTAGGCTCACTCCAGGCATGGCAAGTGAAGTTGGTGAATAAGTGACTATCAGAGAAGTACGGGATATTTGGGATATTCTTATTACCTTTGGCATTATATTATAGTTGTATTGTTTTAATTATTCCTAAAGTAGTTACTGTTTCTTTTTCTTTTTCCATAGGAGCTTCCATGTACCAGTCTCAAAAGTGAAGGTATGACTGGGGTGGGGCATGAGGGAATTTTTGGGATGCAGGTATCTTCACTTTGGTAGGGAGTTGGGTTACGTATTTGTCGAAATTCAGCAAAGGACTGCTTAAGATTTGTATATAACTTTCACCTGAATAGGAAAAAATTATAAATTGAATTCTGTTGATGAAATGCTGAAAAATTTAAGCTAAGTATACTCATGTCTACAGCTTGCTTTGAAATGCATTAAAAAAGGAAATTAGTGGGTAGATAGAAGAATGGATACATATATATGAAAAAATATGTTAATGGTAGAATCTAGATATGGGCATATGGATATTCACTGTAAAATCGTTTGAACTTTTTTTTCTTTTTTCTTTTGAGACGGAGTCTCACTGTGTTGCCCAGGCCAGAGCGCAGTGACGCGATCTCGGCTCATTGTAACCTCAACCTCCCAGGTTCAAGCGATTCTCCTGCCTCGGCCTCCCAAGTAGCTGGGATTATAGGTGCGCACCACTACACCTGGCTGATTTTTGTATTTTTAGTAGAGACAGGGTTTCACCATGTTGACCAGGCTGATCTCTAACTCCTGACCTCAAGTGATCCACCTGCCTCAGCCTCACAAAGTGCTGGGACTACAGGCATGAGTCACCGCACCCAGCCTCAATTCCTGTTTTGATGACCGTCACATACTCTCGTTGAAACCACTGTAAAACCTTTTTGGAAAATGATGGAAGATAAGGATATGCAAAATGAAAGATCTTATTGTAGTCAGACAGCTAGCTGTATCAGTTAGGAAGCTTCTGGATGCAGGTATCCAAACCCAAGAAAAAATGACTTTTCTGATAAGGGTATTTACTGTCACACCTAATAGGAAGTCTGGAGGCAGAACAAGTCTGAGATTGGTTAATTTTAAGCTCAGTGATTTCCAAGACTTCAATTCGGCTTCTCTGTGGTTTTCTTGATTTTCTCCTTGTGGGTATGTCAGCTACTACAACTTCACACGTTGGGTCTCTGCCCAACAACATCTAAACAAAATCCATGAGGAGAGTGTTGATCTTCTCTTCCTATGTAAGAGCAAGGGAAACAGTCCTGAAAGGTTCTCAGTACACTTTGTGTCCAATGCTTCTGCCTAAACCTGTCACTAGCAAAGTGAACGGAATTACCCTGGTGGGTAAAGCTAAACAACATCCACCCCTGGAACTGAGGAGCACACTGGCCTCCAATTTCTGAACAAAATTAAGGCTGTCTTTGCCTGAAAGAGGAGAGTGACTGTTTGGAAGGTACCCAGAAATATCTGCCTCAAAACCGTATTTAAACTTTTGGTTCAGTGTGCCATCTGTATCAAGGAAGAAAAGTTTGGTTATTAAAAACATAATTTGGGTCCAGGAATGGCGGCTCATGCCTGTAATCCCAGCACTTTGGGAGGCCATGGTGAGTGGATCACCTGAGGTCAGGAGTTCAAGGCCAGCCTAGCCAACATGGTGAAACCGCATCTCTACTAAAAATACAAAAATCAGCCAGGTGTGGTGGTGCACATCTGTAACCCCAGCTACTGAGGAGGCTGAGGCAGGAGAATCACTTGAACTCAGGAGACAGAGGTTGCAGTGAACTGAGATCAAGCCATTGCACTCCAGCCTGGGTGACAGAGTGAGACTGTATCAAAAAACAAACAAGAAAAACGTAATTTGGGCCAGATGCAGTGACTCACATCTGAATCCTTACGCTTTGGGAGGCCAGGGCTGGGGGATCACTTAAAGCCAGGAGTTCAAGACCAGCCTGGGCAACATAGTGAGACATTGTCTCTGCAAAAAAATTTTAAAAGTTAGCCAGGCATAGTGGCATGTACCTGTAGTCCTAGATACTTGGGAGGCTGAAGCAGAGGATTGCTTGAGTCCAGGAGTTTGAGGTTGCAGTGAGCTGTGATTGTGTCATTGCACCCTAGCCTGGGTGACAGAGCGAGACCCTATCTCTAAAACAATAAAACAAAATAATAATAACATAATTTGAAAAAATTACAAAATTAATACACTTATGAAGTTTCAAGAAAAAAAAAAATAAAGCGAAAGATGAAAATTTGCCCTCTGATAGTAGTTTGTTAGATAGGGTTCCAGGTCTTTTTCCCTATTCATACAGATGTATAAACATGCCAGCATAGTTTTGTTTTTCCCCTAGATTTAGGCTCATGCTAAAGATACTGTCTGCAGTTTATTTTCCCTCACTAATATCTCAAAGACGTATTTCCATGTCAGTATGCATAACTCTTGCTCTTGCAGAGTATTCTGTATATGGGTCTACCATGTCATAGTTCACCATGGCCCTTTTGGTGGTCATTTAGGTTGTCTCCAGTTTTTCCCCATTACTAATAAGCAGGAACCGTCCTGTCCCACTTTTTATAACTTTATGATGCAAAATTTCAACCATATGTGAAAGTGGTATAATGAATCCCCACATACCTATGACTTGTCATCATCAGTTGTCAACATTTTGCCTCTCTTGTTTTCATCCATCCCTCCTTCCCTACATTTTATTTATGCTGAAGTACTTTGAAAACAAATCTCAAATATCATTTCACCCATAAATACTTCAGTGTTTAGCCCACGTTTTTTTAGTTGAAATTCACATAACATAAAATTAACCATTTTAAATGTACAGTTCAGTGGCACTTAGTCCTTTCACAATCTAGTTCCAAAACATTTTCTCTATCTTACTTTTTTCTTTTTCTTTTCCTTTATTTTATTTTATCTTACTTTTTTTTTTTTTTTTTTGAGACATAGTTTTGCTCTTGTTGCCCAGGCTGGAGTGCAGTGGCGTGATCTCAGCTCACTGCAACCTCTGCCCCCTGGGTTCAAGCGATTCTCCTGTCTTAGCCTCCTGAGTAGCTGGGATTACAGGCACCTGCCACCATGCCAGGCTAATTTTTTTGTATTTTTAGTAGAGATGGGATTTCACCATGTTACCCAGGCTGGCCTCAAACTCCTGGCCTCACGTAATCCGCCTGCCTTGGCCTCCCAAAGTGCTCGGATTACAGGCATGAGCCACTGTGCCCAGCCTTTTTTAAAATTTTATTTTAAAAATATGTAGAGACAGGTTCTCACTATGTTGACCAGGCTGGTCTTGAATGCTTGGCCTCAAGTGATCCTCCCATGTTGGCCTCCCAGAGTGCTGGGGAAAAACATTTTCATCACCCTGAAAGGAAACCGTGTATTAACTAAGCATTTACTCCTCACTCAGCCCTCACCCAGGTAACCACTGATCTGCTGTCTATCTGTATGGATTTACTATACTTCATCTAAATGAAGTCACAATATATAATCTTATGTGCCCCACTTCTTTCACTTAGCATGTTTCAACTTTTTGGCCATTGTGAATAGTGCTGTTACGAACATTTGTATACGTGTTTTTGTTTGAATACCTATTTTCATTTCTTTGGGGTATATACCTAGGAGTAGAATTGCTGGATCCAGTGGTAATCTTGTGTTTACTTTTTTTGAAAAACTGCCATTGTGTTTTCAACAGTGACTGCACCGTTTTATATTCCTACCAGCAATGTATGAGGGTTTCGTTTTCTCCACATCCTTGTCAATACTTGTTATTTTCTGAGTTTTTTTGTTTTTGTGTTTGATTTTTTGAGTTAGGGTCTCACTCTGTTGCCCAGGCTTGGAGTGCTGTGGCGCAATCTCGGCTCACTGCAAACTCCGCCTCCCAGGTTCAAGTGATTAACCTGCCTCAGCCTCCCGAGTAGCTGGGATTACAGGTGCCCACCACCGTGCCTGGCTAATTTTTGTATTTTTAGTAGAGATGGGGTTTTACCATGTTGGTCAGGCTGGTCTCGAACACCTAACCTCATGATCCACCCGCCTCAGCCTCTCAGAGTGCTGGGATTACAGGCTTGAGCCACCACACCCGGCCATTTTTGGGGTTTTTTAAATCATAGCCATCCTAGTGAAGTGAGATATCACTACCACGTGATATGATGTCTCTGATATTTCACTGTTGGTTTTTAAAATATATTTATTGTTTGAGACAAGGTCTCTCTCTGTTGCCTAGACTGGAGTGTAGTGGCAGATCACAGCTCACTACAACCTTGCTCTCCTGGGCTCCAGTGGTCCTTCCACACCAGCCTCCCAAATAGCTGGGACCACAGGCATACACCACCATGCCCATGGCTTAATTAACTTTTAATTAAGTTTGAAAAACTTAATTTTTAAAAGTTTTTGCAGGGCTGGGTGCGATGGCTCAAACCTGTAATCCCAGCACTTTGGGAGGCCAAGGTGGGCAGATCACTTGAGGTCAGGAGTTTGAGACTAGCCTGGCCAAGAAGGTGAAACCCCTTCTCTACTAAAAATACAAAAAATTAGCCAGCATGGTGGTGGGCACCTGTAATCCCAGCTACTCGGGAGGCTGAGGCAAGAGAATTGCTTGAACCCAGGAGGCAGAGGTTGCAGTGAGCAAGTTTTTGTAGAGACAGGGTCTCATTATGTTGCCCAGGCTGGTCTTGAATTCCTGGGCTCAAGCAGTCCTGCTGGCTCAGCCTCCCAAAGTGCTGGGATTACAGGCAGGAGCCACCATGCCCAGCCACACTTAAATTTTTGATAGAAACATACACACAGCCAGCCTTACACATCCACGGGTTCCATATCCATGGATTCAACCAACCACAGATTGAAAATATTCAAAGACAAATGTGTAAACAAATTACATCTGTACTGAACATGGACAAAATTTATTCTCATCATTTTCTAAACAATAACTATCTAGATAGCATTTACATTGTATTCGGTGTTATAAGTAATCTAGAGAAGATTTGAATTATAAAGAAGAGTGTGCATAGGTTATATGCAAATATTATACCATTTTGTATAAGAGACTTGAATATCTGTGGATTTTGATATCCAAGGGAGGTCCTGGAATCAGTCCCCCATGGACTCCAAAAGTTTGTACACCCATCTGCCTAGATGAGTGTGCCTTTTTCTCCACACCTTAAACCCTACCATTGCTATTTTTTTTAGACAGTTTTAAAGGTGAAAATTGATATTTTAATACGCATTTTCAGCTGGGCAGAGTGGGTTACACTTGTAACCCCAACATTTGGAAGGCCGAGATGGGAGGCTCATTTGAGCCCAGGAATTCGAGGTTACAATGAGCTATGTTAATGCCACTGCACTCCAGCCTGGGTGACAGAAAGAGACCCTGTCTCTTAAAAAACAAAACAAAAAACTGACGGCCTGGCATGGTGGCTGACACCTGTAATCCCAACACTTTGGGAGGCCAAGGCAGGTGGATCACCTGAGGTCAGGAGTTCAAGACCAGCCTGGCCAACATGGTGAAACCCGGTCTCTACTAAAAATACAAAAATTAGCTGGGCGTGGTGGCACACACCTGTAATCCCAGCTACTCAGGAGGCTGAGGTGGGAGAATCGCTTGAACCTGGGAGGTGGAGGTTGCTGTGAACCAAGATTGCACCACTGCACTCCAACCTGGGCAACACAGTGAGACTCTATCTCAAAAAAAAGAAAAAGAAAAAAAAAGAAAGCGGAAAGGCCAGACACAGTGGCTCATTCCTGTAATCTCAGCACTTTGGGAGGCCATGGGATACAGATCACCTGAGATCAGGAGTTCAAGACCAGCTTGGACAACATAGTGAAGCCCTGCTTCTACTAAAAATACAAAAATTAGCTGGCTGTGGTGGCGGGCACCTGTAAGCCCAGCTACTTGGGAGGCTGAGGCACAAGAATCACTTGAACCCGAGAAGCAGACATTGTGGTGAGCCAAGATCATGCCACTGCACTCCAGCCTGGGCAACAGAGACTCCATCTCAAAAAAAAAAAACAAAACTGCATTTACATTATTACAATTGTATTATTACTATTGTAATCTTTTAGCTTATAGTACCTCAAATATCTGTTGAATGAATGTTCATATCCTTTGCCTGTTTTTCTTTTTTCTTTTTAATTGGCCACAGCAGATGCTACATTTATGTGTGACAAGCGGTGTAACAAGAAACGGTTGTGTGGACGGCATAAATGTAATGAGATATGCTGTGTGGTAAGTGGACTTATTAGGCATAATCAGATTCCATTCATCCAGGGGCTGGGCTTCTGGAAGCCTGAGCCATGTGAAGAATGCAGCCCAGATTTAAAAGTCATAGGTATGGGCCCCTAAGCAGCAGTCAGAGAGCTCTCACAGTCCCCATAACCTCTCTACAAAGAGACAGACTGGGCCTTTTTAGCCTCACCCAGGTCAAGAAGTCAGCTAGTGGCATCTGGTAGCAACACAGAGGAAGAGAAAGAGGAAAGAGAAGGTCTCATACCCCAGAGCCCAAGACCCCTAGATGAGCACACAGTCTTCTGCAGGAGATTGTGTGTTGTCCCAACACAGACTGGACTTAGCAACTTGGGCTTCAGGTTTCATGTACTGCTTAGGTCAGGTCAGTAGGAAAAATTATTATGACATTTTTAAAAATAAAATGTTTATTTAAAGTATTTGCTTTTATGGAGCTAAATAAAGCACTAGCTGGCTATTCATACTCTGTTATCTCATATACTCTTTTATATATTAAAAAACCAAGATAACATATATGTAATATATGACATGATAACATGTATGTATAAACGTGTATGTATATGTATGTATGTATTAGTCCATTTTCACACTGCCATTAAAGACATACCGAAGACTAGGCAAATTACAAAAGAAAGAGGATTAATGGATCTACAGTTCCAAGTGGCTGGGGAGGCCTCACAATCATGGTGGAAGGCAAGGAGAAGCAAGTCACATCTCACATGGATAGCAGCAGGCAGAGAAAGAGAGTTTGTCCAGGAAACTTGGCCTTATAAAGCCATCAAATCTCATGAGACATATTCACTATCACAAGAACAGCATGAGAAAAACCTGCCCCCATGATTCAGTTACCTCCCATCAGGTCCCTCCCACAACATATGGGAAGTCAAGATGAGATTTGGGTGGGGACACAGCCAAACTACATCATTCTGCCCCAGGCCCCTCCCAAATTTCATGTCCTCACATTTCAAAACCAATCATGCCTTTCCAACAGTCCCCCAAAGTCTTAACCTATTTCAGCATTAACTCAAAAGTCTACAGTCCAAAGTCTCATCCAAGACACAAGGCAAGTCGGTTTGCCTGTGAGCCTGTAAATTCAAAAGCAAATTAGTTACTTCCTAGGTACAACAGGGGTACAGGCATTGGGTATATACAGCCATTCCAAATGGGAGAAGTTGGCCAAAACAAAGGGGTACAGGCCCCATGCAAGTCCGAAATTCAGTGGGGCTTTTTTTTTTTTTTTTTTTTTTTTTTTGAGACGAAGTCTTACTCTCTCCGCGATCTCCGCTTACTGCAAGTTCTGCCTCCTGGATTCACATCATTCTCCTACCTCAGCCTCCTGAGCAGCTGGGACTGCAGGCGCCCGCCACCATGCCCAGCTAATTTTTTGTATTTTTAGTAGAGACAGGGTTTCACCATCTTAGTCAGGATGGTCTTGATCTGCTGACCTCGTGATCCACCTGCCTCGGCCTCCCAAAGTCCTGGGATTACAGGCATGAGCCACTGTGCCCGGCCGGGCAGTCAAATCTTAAAGCTACAAAATGCTCTCCTTTGACTCCATGTCTTACATCGAGGTCACGCTGATGCAAGAAGTGGGTTCCCATGGTCTTGGACAGCTCCGCCCATGTGACTTTGCAGCATACAGCCCCCTGCCAGCTGCTTTCACAGGCTGGTGTTGAGTGTCTGTGACTTTTCCAGGCACACAGTGCAAGCTGTCAGTGGATCTCCCATTCTAGGGTCTGGAGGACAGTGACCCTCTTCTCACAGCCCCACTACCTGGTGCCCCAGTAGGGACTCCGTGTGGGGGCTGCAACCCCACATTTCCCTTCAGCACTGCCCTAGCAGAGGTTCTCTGTGACAGCCCCCCCCCTGCAGCAAACTTCTGCTTGGACATCCAGGTGTTTCCATCCATCTTCTGAAACCTAGGCAGAGGTTTCCAACGTCAGTTATTGATTTCTGTGCACCCACAGCCGCAACACTACATGGAAGCTGCCAAGGCTTGGTGCTTGCACTCTAAAGCCATGGCCCAAGCTCTGTGTTGGCCCCTTTCAACCGCAGCTGGAGTGGCTGGGATGCAGGGCGCCAAGTCCCTAGGCTGCATACAGCAGAGGGACCCTGGGGCCGGCCCACAAAACCATTTTTTCCTCCTGAGCCTCCAGGCCTGTCATGGGAGTGGCTGCCATGAAGACCTCTGACATGCTTTGGGGACATTTTCCCTATTGTCTCGGGGTGTTACATTTGGCTCCTTATTACTTACGCAAATTTCTGCAGTCAGCTTGAATTTTTTCTCAGAAAATAGGATTTTCTGTCACATTGGCAGGCTGCAAATTTTCCAAACTTTTATGCTTTGTTTCCCTTTTAAAACAATGCCTTTAACAGCGCCCAAGTCACCTCTTAAATGCTTTGCTACTTAGAAATTTCTTCCACCAGATACCTTTAATCATCTTTCTCAAGTTCAAAGTTCCACAGATATCTAGGGCGGGAGCAAAATGTTGCCACTCTCTTTGATAAAACAACAAGAGTCACCTTTGCTCCAACTCCCAACAAGTTCCTCATCTCCATCTGAGACCACCTCAGCCTGGACATTATTGTCCATATCATCAGCATTTTGGGCAAAGCCATTCAGCAAGTCACTAAGAAGTTCCAAACTTTCCCACATTCTCCTGTCTTCTTCTGAGCCCTCCAAACTGTTCCATCATCTGCCTGTTACCCAGTTCCAAAGTCACTTCCACATTTTCGGGTATCTTTTCAGCAGCACCCCACTCTACTGGTACCAGTTTACTGTGTTAGTCTGTTTTCACACTGCTGATAAAGACATACCCTAGACTGGGCAAGTTACAAAGAAAGAGGTTTAATGGGCTTACAGTTCCAAGTGGCTGGGGAGGCTTCATAATCATGGCGAGAGGCAAGGAAGAGCAAGTCACGTCTTAACATGGATGGCAGCAGGCAGAGAGAGGCTTATGCAGGGAAACTCGGCCTTATAAAGCCATGAGATCTCAGGAGACTTATTCACTATCACGAGAACAGATGGGGAAGACCTTCCCCCCCATCATTTAGGTAACTCCTACCAGGTCCTTCCCACAACATGTGGAAATTCAAGATAAGATTTGGTTGGAGACACAGCCAAACTGTATCAGTGTGTATATACATAAACAAGATAACACAGTACCAGTAGCAAGGTAATACATGTGTATGTACATATATAACATACAAAATTATTTTTAAAATTTATATGTTAAAGTGAAGAGTGATGAATTGTGCAAGTATTATAAACTAGCGTTATAAGGCTTAAAGACTTCCTCTTATTATAAAAAAATTTACAGCCAGGCATGGTGGCTCACACCTGTAATTTGACTTGGAGGCTGAGGTGGGTGGATCTCACTTGATCCAAGGAATTCAAGGTCAGCCTTGGCAACATGGTAAAACCCCATCTCTACCAAAAATACAAAAATGCCCATCTCATAACCCGGTCTCTAAATAAATAAATAGATTTAAATGTAAAAATGGTGGCTCATGCCTGTAATCCCAGCACTTTGGGAGGCCAAGGCGGGCAGATCACTTGAGGTCAGGAGTTCCAGACCAGACTGGCCAACGTGGTGAAACCCTGTCTCTGCTAAAAATTTAAAACTCACCTGGACATTGTGGTGGGCACCTGTAATCCCAGCTACTCAGGAAGCTGAGGTAGGAGAATTGCTTGAACCCTGGAGGTGGAGGTTGCAGTGGGCCGAGATCGCACCACCACACTCTAGCCTGGGCAACAGAGTGAGACCCTGTCTCTCTCACACAAAGACACACACACAATGTGAAAATAAAATATATATTTTTTTAAATTTCAAACTGGCTCACTCCTGTAATCCCAGCACTTTGGGAGGCCAAGGTGGGCAGATCATGAGGCCAGGAGATCGAGACCATCCTGGCTAACACGGTGAAACCTTGTCTCTACTAAAAATACAAAAAAATTAGCCAGGCATCGTGGCGGGCGCCTGTAGTCCCAGCTACTCAGGAGGCTGAGGCAGGAGAATGGTGTGAACCTGGGAGGTGGAGCTTGCAGTGAGCCGAGATCGCGCCACTGCACTCCAGCCAGGGTGACAGAGCGAGACTCCATCTCTCTCTCTCTCTCTCTCTCTCTCTATATATATATATATATATATATCTCAAATATATGCAGAAGCAGAGAGACTAGTATAGAGAGTCCCATATACCCATATACACAACATCCAGCTTTAGTATTGATCACCTCATGACGAATTTTGTTTTATCTTCATCCCCGCCTGCTCTCCCTTTTGTGGCTATTTTGAAGGTATTTCCAGACATCATTTTATCCATAAATGCGTAGAGCTTTGTTTTTATTAATCTTGTTGTTATTTATGGAAAATATAAAATGAAGACCATTTTATGAACAAATACAAATCTCTCTTCCCAGGATAAGGAGCACAAGTGTCCTTTGATTTGTGGGAGGAAACTCCGTTGTGGCCTTCATAGGTGTGAAGAACCTTGTCATCGTGGAAACTGCCAGACATGCTGGCAAGCCAGTGAGTGTCTTTACTATATAGTGTATTAGAAGAGTTTTTTAGAAATTCAGACATAATATACTTTGAGAGATTGATTTACTTAGAATGGTATGGATTCTTGAACTAAGCTTTCGTATTTCCAATATGTTGAGACTTTCGTTAAAGTTACTTCTAATGCTGTATTGTAGTCCCTGAAAACTTGTGATATGAGCAGTGATCCTCAGGTGGGGACTAGTTCGTTGACAGATTCCTTCTCTGCTACCTGCCTCATGTTATTTACCTAGGTTCTGTCCTCAACAATCTTCTTTCTCTATATTATTAGCAGCAGTTTGCAAACTTTTTTGTTGTAGGGCTCATTTACATTACTAAAAAGTATCCTAAAGAGCTCTTTTTATGTGAGTCATATTTATCTATATCTACCATATTAGAAATTAAAACTGAGACATTTAAAAAATAATTGATTAGTATATTTAAGAATAATATATTCATTGCATGTAATCACAAAAATTTTTTAAATAACTTTTCAAAAATATAGAATGGTGGATACTTGGTTTAATAGAAGATAGCTGAATTCTCATATCTACTTCTGCATCCAATCTGTCATGATGTAGTTGAGGTATATGAAAAAAAATCCATCCTTACACGGATAACCTTACACAGGAGAAGGGAAGAGTATTTTAAAGATGTTTTCAAATAATTACTGATATTCTTTGAAATTACACCAAAATTCAACCTCATTTCAAAAAGGACTTGACTCAGTGTTTTTGTTCTCTGTCACTAAAATTTATTGGACTTTCTTATACTTTGAATGGATCTTTTTACCCGTGCATGATTTTATTTTATTTTATTTTATTTTATTTTATTTTATTTTATTTTAT
>NC_045447.1:46732359-46752359 GCF_002776525.5 Piliocolobus tephrosceles | reverse complement strand
GATCCTGCTGTGTAACTGTCTTTGCTGCTCTGAAGTCATGCTGTGATGGCTGCCCCTTGCTCCCATGCTTAGGGGCTGCTTCTGTGAAGGTGGGTCTGTAATCTGGGCCACAGCTTGGAATCACACCTGAATTCTCATATCTACTTCTGCATCCAGTCCATCGTGATATAGTTGGTTTACTCCATTGGTTTACTCTAGGGATGTCAAAGACACCTAAAAAGGTTGGAAGACACCCCAGCTGATCTTCTCTCTCAAGAACTTTTATTTCTTTGTGGTCTCCACTTTGGTGCGTATTTTGAAATTTAGCGTCTTTTTACAAAATTAAAAGTGACTTTTTTGTTGTTATAGAAGCAATATGTATTTATCCTATTAAAATTAAGAAAATAGGCCGGGCGCGGTGGCTCAAGCCTGTAATCCCAGCACTTTGGGAGGCCGAGACGGGTGGATCACGAGGTCAGGAGATCGAGACCATCCTGGCTAACACGGTGAAACCCCGTCTCTACTGAAAAATACAAAAAACTAGCCGGGCGAGGTGGCAGGCGCCTGTAGTCCCAGCTACTCGGGAGGCTGAGGCAGGAGAATGGCGTGAACCCAGGAGGCGGAGCTTGCAGTGAGCTGAGGTCCGGCCACTGCACTCCAGCCTGGGCAACAGAGTGAGACTCCGTCTCAAAAAAAAAAAAGAAAATAGAGGCCAGGGCCAGGCGCAGTGGCTCATGCCTGTAATCCCAGCACTTTGGGAGACCAAGGGGGGCAGATCATGAGGTCAAGAGTTTGAGACCATCCTGCCCAACATGGTAAAACCCCGTCTCTACTAAAAATACAAAAATTAGCCAGGCGTGTTGGTATGTGCCTGTGGTCCCAGCTACTCAGGAGGCTGAGGCAGGAGAATCACTTGAACCCGCGGGGCAGAGGTTGCAGTAAGCTGAGATCGCACCACTGCACTCCAGCCTAGTGACAGACCAATACTCTGTCTCAAAAAAGAAAATAGAGGCCAGGCACAGTGGCTCATGCCTGTAATCCTAGCACTTTGGGAGGCTGAGGTGGGCAGGTCACTTGAGGTCAGGAGTTTGAGACCAACCTGGCCAACGTGGTGAAACCCTGTTTCTACTAAAAATACAAAAGTTAGCCAGGCATTGTGGCAGGTACTTGTAATCTCAGCTACTCGGGAGGCTGAGACAGGAGTATTGCTTGAATCAGGGAGGCAGAGGTTGCAGTGAGCCAAGATCATGCTACTGCACTTCAGCCTGGGCAACAGAGTGAGACTCCATCTCAAAAAAAAAAAAAAATAGAAAAAAAAGGCCAGGTGCAGTGACTCACGCCTCTCTTTGGGAAGCCGAGGCAGGTGGATCACCTGAGGTCAGAAGGTTGAGACTAGTCTGGCCAACATGGTAAAACCCTGTCTCTACTAAAAATACAAAACTTAGCCTGGCGTGGTGGCAGATGCCTATAATCCCAGCTACTTGGGAGGCTGAGGCAAGAGAATCACTTGAACCCAGGAGGCAGAGGTTGCAGTGAGCCGAGATTGCGCCATTGCACGCCAGCCTGGGTAACAAAGTGAGACTGACTCAAAAAAAATAAATAAAGTCAAAAGTTTGAAATTAAATAATCTATTATGTGTCACCTCCTAAGGATTATACCTTACGTGTATTTCTCAGGGTCTTTTGCCATGTGCAAATATATATGTTTGCATTTTTTCCCCAAAATAAAAGTGGGATCTTACTGAACTGAATGCTTTTAACTAGCTTTTTTCCCACTCTTATTATTATATGTTTAATCTGTCGCCTTGTCAGTATTTTTTTAATATAAATTTTTAATGGCAATTGAGTGTCCTGTTACATGGATGGTCCATAACTTATTCAGTCAGTCTTGTGTTGCTGGACATTTCAGTGTTTCCAGTTTTTCTCTGATAAACTGCTCAGATACCAGGCCAACAACCACTTGACATCACTCAGTTTCTGTATCTGTCAAGTCTGGTTGCTGGCTTTCGTCTATCACCATACTGGGCCCATCATTTCATTTTACCAAATACCAGAGGCAAACCTGAAATAATTCAGGGGACCAGATTTGATACCCACAGTTAGTCTGGCAATATGATTCAGACTTAAAACTAGAAAACCAGCTCTTGATTTTTTAAGTTAATGGAGTAAAACAGAACTTAAATTCTTTTTTTTTTTTTTGAGACGGAGTCTCACTCTGTCACCCAGGCATGAGTGCAGTGGCCGGATCTCAGTTCACTGCAATCTCCGCTTCCGGGTTTACACCATTCTCCTGCCTCAGCCTCCCGAGTAGCTGGGACTACAGGCGCCCGCCACCTCGCCCAGCTAGTTTTTTGTGTTTTTTAGTAGAGACAGGGTTTCACCGTGTTAGCCAGGATGGTCTCGATCTCCTGACCTCGTGATCCGCCCGTCTCAGCCTCCCAAAGTGCTGGGATTACAGGCTTGAGCTATCGCGCCCGGCCTTAAATTCTTCATTAAGTGGAATGTTCCCTCCTTCCTTGGGAATCTTAGGATAGTCCTCCCAGCATAGTTTGGAAGCCCCTCCTGTGGCATTCATACCAGCATGAAGTACATGCCCAGGCCAGTCACCACCCGTTCCCTCCTTTACACTTACTTGCAGGTGTTACAGATGAAGCCCAAATCCTGCTGGGCAAGATCCATAGTAAGAACTTCACCATTTGTGAATTGTGTTGTTTTAGCCTATTTTGTTCCCCATTCATTTCCATTTTCTTAAGTGTTTACTGTATTTCTAACATGGTGTCAGACACAGAGGGAACTTCAGAGGAAGAGAAAAATACCCCGTGACCATGAGTTTCTTACGTTCTCCCTGCGAGGAGGAGAATGGTTGTTCAATACACATGATACAACCACCCTTCACATGCAGATGGGCTAAATAATGTGGCAGCAACCCATCTGTGTAGGAACTGAGACACCAGGAAGTGTGAGGGAGCTCAGGCTAGAGTGTAGTCAGCCAAGGAAAGCTTCATTGTAGGAGGTGAATTTTGATGAACTTCCCCTTATAAGCAGTAATGAAATTGGAAGGAATCAGCAGAAGCATTTTAGATGGAATTAATAGCAAAGATATCTAAGCAGAAGTGAGCAGTTGCTGTTAAGGTAGGGCCAAAAGAATGACATAGTAGAATTGGATGGACCATATGGCTGTGCTGTAAGAGATGAGATGAGAAAGCTGCCTCCTCTGCTTCTGTTTGGGCATGTCTCTTCCGCCTTGGTTGGGTTTCTTTTTCTCGCTCATGCTTGTCCTTCAACACTTTAACATAAAGTCAGGTACTTTTTACTTTCCTGTGACCATTTTTTAAAAGTACTCCCAGTTTCTGAATTTAAAAGTTTCATGCCGTATGCCATTTATGTGATGTATAATGGTTTATGTGGCTTTATTTCGAAAGTATTCCTAAAGTTACCTTTCTCTTTCTGCAGTATATCATTCTTGTCATAGTGAAGAGAAGTGTCCCCCTTGCACTTTCCTAACTCAGAAGTGGTGCATGGGCAAGCATGAGGTAAGTTTTCTCTCTCAAGTGCTCATTGTTCCAGGCAGAGCTTCATGATTTTAGTACTTAAGAATTGTTAGTCTCATTGTTTCTCAAAGTAAATACATTCAGAAGTAGAAGCTTTCCATTGCTTAAAAATTTTTTCTTAAGATGTAATTTGCATACAACAGAATTTACCCTTTTTATTGTACAGATCCATGAGTTTTAACAAAAGCATACATACCATCAAACCACTACCACAATCAAGATGTAGAACAGTTCAGTCACCCCCAAACATCCTTCATGCCCCTGTGTACTCAATGTCCCCAATTCCAGTCCCTGAAAACCAATGATCTGTTGTCTGTTCCAATCATTTTACTTTAAAACACCAATTTTTTCTTTTTAATAACCGCCTTATTCCTGCAAAAATGGCAGTAATCAAAAAATAATAGATGTTGGCGTGGATGTGGTGAAAAGGGAACACTTTTACACTGCTGGTGGGAATGTAAACTAGTACAACCACTGTGGAAAACTGGCGATTCCTTAAAGAACTAAAAGTAGATTTACCGTTTGATCCAGCAGTCCCACTACTGGGCATCTACCCAGAAGAAAAGAAGTCATTATACGAAAAAGATACCTGCACACGCATGTTTATAGCGGCACAATTCACAATTACAAAAATGTGGAACCAGCCCAACTGCCCATCAATCAACAAGTGGATAAAGAAATTGTGGTGTATATATATATATATACGTACCATGGAATACTACTCAGCCAGGAACGAAATAATGGCATTCACAGCAACCTGGATGGATTTGGAGACCGTTATTCTAAGTGAAGTAACTCAGGAATGGAAAACCAAACATCGTATGTTTTCACTCATAAGTGGGAGCTAAGCTATGAGGACACAAAGGCATGAGAATGATACAGTGGACTTTGGGGACTCTAGGGAAAGGATGGGAGGCGGGTGAGGGATATAAAAAACTACACACTGGGGCCGAGCATGGTGGCTCATGCCTAGAATCCCAGCACTTTGGGAGGACGAGGCAGGCAGATTACGAGGTCAGGAGTTCGAGACCAACCTGGCCAACATGGTGAGACCCCATCTCTACTAAAAAAATTAGCTGGGCATGGTGGTGCATCCCTGTAATCCCAGCTACTTGGGAGGCTGAGGCAGGAGAATTGCTTGAACTCGGGAGGTGGACATTGCAGTGAGCCAAGATTGTGCCACTGCACTCTAGCCTGGGCAACAGAGCAAGACTCCATCTCGAAAAAAAAATAAATAAATTTTAAAAACTACACATTGGGTGCAATGTACACTCCTCGAGTGATGGGTGCACCAAAATCTCAGAAATCACTACTAAGGAACTTATCCATGTAGCCAGACACCACCTGTTCCCCAAGAACTATTGAAATAAGAAAAAGGAAAAAAAAAAATCACTGATCATAGGTCACCATAACAGATAGAATAATGAAAAATTCTGAGATGTTGCGAGAATTACCAAAATGTGACGCAGACACGAAATGAGCATGTGCTGTTGGAAAAGTGGAACAGATAGACTTGCTGGACACAGGGTTGCCACAAACTTGCAATTTGTAAAAAATGTGATATCTATGAAATGCAATAAAGTGAAGTCCTATAAAAAATGCATATTTATTGTACAGTTGAAAAGATTTAATTCTGCTACTGAGAAAGAAATACTCTAACATTCTGGCATATAAACCACCAGACATGTGATACACATTTTTCCTTGCTCTGATTAAGATGATACTGTTTTCTACATTCCAACTGTCCTATACCAAAAAAAAAAAAAGATACTGTTTTGTAACCTGCTTATTTTGCGTCATGATGTATTGGCCAACATTTCATGAAACTCTCTTGACATCTATAACAACATGCCATATTCTTTTATCTTCATGGACGTATATTCCTCCACTGATTTCCTGTGGGTGGTTCTCAAGTCCTTGGTATTTATTCTTTTCTGTGTATCTCACCTTTTCCAGTTTATCCATTCTAAAACATCAATGTGTTATCTTTGTGTTGATGGCTTATTCAGACTTCATTCAACAGATAACGAGTATGAGTACCTACTATGTGCTAGGTAACAGGCTAGGTTTGGGTGATTTGAAAGTGAACGAGACTAACCCTTGCCCTTATGAAGCCTTCACTTTGGGTCGGGAGGCAGGCATGAAAACAGACAATAGCAGTAATGTGGGAAATACAGAGGGCTAAGGAGGATGGAAGGGCCCTCCAGGTATTTTGCAAGAATTAACGTCCTAAAGGGTAGCGAGAAGAAAGTAATGTGGAGAGGATGACAGGGCAGAGCATCGGCGAAAATTATCCCCATTGCCCTGGTAGTAGAATACGTAAGTGTTTAATGATTGAGAACTACATTCCACCAAAATATGGATTCCAGTGCGATGGGAAACATGTATGTCCTAGATGTTGGAGGTATCTTCAAGGGTGAAGTTGTGTGTCACTGCAGTAGAAGTACATCCCTCATTTCGAGGGTTCATGAAAGAATTTGAGTGAATATATAAGACTAGCCTTTGGTCCTACAAGAGTAAAATTTCAGCAGCTTTTTCCTATGGTGAGGAAGCCTGGAAACAGGCCATTTTTCAAGAAAAAAAAATGAGTTGGGGGTTCCATGGCCTGTTTTCTCTAAATTTTTTAAAGGACAGGACTGCCTGAAGTTGTGGAGACCATGAGTTGGGAGACATGAGGAGAGTTAAGTATTTAATTGCAGAAAACAGCCTTCTAGCCTGGGCAACCAGTGGGATCCTGACTACAATAATACAAAAATTAGCTGGATTTAGTGGCATGCCTGTATGCCCAGCTACTTGGAAGGCTAAGGCAGGAGGATCACTTGAACCCAGGAGTTCAAGGCTGCAGTGAGCCATGATTGTGCCACTGCCCTCGAGCCTGGGCAACAGAGCAATATTCTGCCTCAAAAAAAAGCAAAACAGGCTGGGCACAGTGGCTCACGCGTGTAATCCCAACACTTTGGTAGGCTGAGGCAAGTGGATCACCTGAGATCAGCAGTTTGAGACCAGCCTGGCCAACATAGTGAAACCCTGTCTCTACTAAAAATACAAAAATTAGCTGGGCCATGGTGGCACACACCTGTAGTCCCAGCTACTTGGGAGGCTGAGGCAGGAGAACCGCTTGAACCTGAGAGGTGGAGGTTGCAGTGAGCTGAGATCGCGCCATTGCACTCCAGCCTGGGCGACAGAGGAAGACCATCTCAAAAAAAAAAAGCAGAATCAAACAAAAAAAATGGCCCTCAGTCTCAGAACCCTGGGCCAAGGTTGCCTTCCACCCCCGCGTCTATAAGAGTTAGTCTATTGACTCTGCTTTAGCAGTTCAGAAAGGAGGGAAAAGATCATCTGCCCCTCCCAGTTAGTCATAGCATTTTCAAGCACTCACTAGTTATCTAGTTACATTTGTTTGTTGTCACTTTGGAAAGTTTATGTCCCAGATCACATTTTTGGCTTCTGCTACAAATCCTTTTGAGTCATAACAGAGATTATTAAATAAAGTTAAGGTTTGTTTTCTTCATCTCAAACTAACCTTTCAGACTTTGAAAATCAAAGTGATTTTTTTCCAGATAAATAGAGCTTTTTAAAAAATACAGCTTTTGGCCGGGCGCGGTGGCTCAAGCCTGTAATCTCAGCACTTTGGGAGGCGGAGACGGGCGGATCACGAGGTCAGGAGATCGAGACCATCCTGGCTAACACGGTGAAACCCCGTCTCTACTAAAAAATACAAAAACTAGCCGGGCGAGGTGGCGGGCGCCTGTAGTCCCAGCTACTCGGGGAGGCTGAGGCAGGAGAATGGCGTGAACCCGGGAGGTGGAGCTTGCAGTGAGCTGAGATCCGGCCACAGTACTCCATCCCGGTCGACAGAGTGAGACTCTGCCTCAAAAAAAAATAAATAAATAAATAAATAAAAAATACAGCTTTTAAGCCGGATGTAGTGGCATGTACCTATGGTCCCAGCTAATCAGAAGACTAAGGCAGGAGGATCACTTGAGCCCAGAAGTTCAAGTCCAGCTTAGGCAACATAGTGAGACCCTGTCTCTAAAAATTAAAATAATAATAATTCTTATTTTAAAAACTGGGCTGACTGTGGTGGTTCATGCCTGTAATCCCAGCACTTTGGGAGGCTGAGGCAAGTGGATCGCTTGAAGTCAGGAGTTCAAGACCAGCCGCCTGGCCAACATGGTGAAACCCAGTCTCTACTGAAAATACAAATATTAGCTGGTCATGGTAGTACACACCTGTAATCCCAGCTACTCGGGAGTCTGAGGCTGGAGAATCCCTTGAACCCTGGAGGTGGAGGTTGCACTGAGCCCCGAGATGGGTGCCACTATACTCCATCCTGGGCAACAGAGTGAGACTTCCTCTCTAAATAATAAATAAATAAATACAAACCATTATTGCCAGATGCAGTGCCTCACACCTGTAATCTCAGCACTTTGGGAGGCCTAGGCAGGTGGATTGCTTCCACTCAGGAGTTCAAGACCAGCCTGGGCAACATGGTGAAACCCCATCTCTTAAAAAAAAAAAATACAAAAATTAGCCAGGCGTGGTGGCATGCACCTGCAATTCCAGCTACTTGGGAGACTGAGGTGGGAGGATCACGTGAGCCCCAGGAAAGTCATAATCATGCCATTAAACTCCAGCCTAGGCGACAGAGTAAAACCCTTTATCAGAAAAACAAAAACAAACAAAAAACCTGCTATAAGCTCAGAAATGTTTTAAGAGAAAGTTAAAACTCACCCCAAATCCCATATGGAGATGAGAATCTGACTACTTCTGTCTCTCCTAGTTTCGGAGCAACATCCCCTGTCACCTGGTTGATATCTCTTGCGGATTACCCTGCAGTGCCACGCTACCATGTGGGATGCACAAATGTCAGAGACTCTGTCACAAAGGGGAGTGTCTTGTGGATGAGGCCTGCAAGCAGCCCTGCACCACCCCCAGAGCTGACTGTGGTCACCCGTGTATGGCCCCCTGCCATACCAGCTCACCCTGCCCTGTGACTGCTTGTAAAGCCAAGGTGGGTATTTCTGGCCACAGATGGAGCATTGACTGTGGTTCTGAGGCTACTAGTGAGTCCAGAACTATCTACAGTAGCCCCTGGGCGTGCATCTTAATCAGGGGTCATTGGTTGCCAAAAACCACAAGTTAGAGAAGGGTAGAGTCAGTCACACAGGTTTCTGCCTGCCAAACTTGGTATGGCCTTTTGATTCAGCAGGTACCCACTGCCACCAGACTACAGTCTGTGTCTCCCTTGGATCAGATTCTCAATAGACACTGATTGTTTACTCCATTTATTTAATAAATGTATAAATGTCTTTTGTGCAAGACGTAGTATGAGGTGCTAGGGATAAATTTGTGAACAAGAGACACATGGTCCCTCACTACCTGATGGGACAGATATTCAGTTATTGCTTAGATAACTAACTGTGGCTGTGGTGTCATGAGGGAGTAGTTTAAGCCTTGTGGAGGGTGCTATGAGAGCAGGTAAATGGGAGTTTTAGCCTGATCTAAAGGATCAAGTGTGGCCACCTTGAGGAGGTGGAGTTGGCTAGGCCACAGTTGGGCCTAGGGCAAGCGTCTTTCTCTGATGATAAAAACTTCATCCCAGGCCTGCCCCTTCAGCCAGGATGAAGAGCAGAGGTGGTTTCCAAAAGGGGGCATTGTGGATGAGGCACTTCTAGCATGTCAGCAACTGTGTCAGTTTGCATGTGTGGTTAGCTTCTTCCAGCTTGGAGAGTGGCCACCCACTGACTCTCTAGTCTCTGCTGTGGTTTAAGAGGATTTAAGAGTGAAAACTGCTTTATTCACATGGTTCCAGTGCGCTAAAAGTCATTCCATGTCATCTGACTTCAGGTAGAGCTACAGTGTGAATGTGGACGAAGAAAAGAGATGGTGATTTGCTCTGAAGCATCTAGTACTTATCAAAGGTTAGTGTTACTTAAATGTTAACAATTGGTGACCTAGGTGAAACAGATACGTGTGTTTTGTTTTGTTTTTAAAGCTAATCAAGTGAATCAGTGGGAGTGGAGAAGAAACAAGTCTGTAACTGGTTGTGATCAGTTGTAAACACCACTGCACAGATACATGTGTTTATCATAGTATCCTTGCACCTTTTCTAAAAGCTGGAAAGGTTTTTTTGTTTGTTTTGTTTTGTTTTATTGAGAGGGGTCTAGCCCTGTTTCCCAGGCTGGTCTCCTACCTCGGCCTCTCAAAGTGCTGGGATCACAGGAGTGAGCCACCACACCTGGCTAGAAAGTTTCTTACATACATTTTTAAGAATCTAGTTTCTCTAGTTCTTCCCTAACTTTAGTGTGTAAAATAACTTTAAATTTTTTCCACTTCCTCCTTCCTCTTTCTCTTTTTCTCTCTTTTGGTCATATTACATTGTGAGATAAGAAGGGAAGATGTCCTGAAGTTAGGTGAATTGCTTTCACATCCCACCATTTGTCATTGGCACAGCCAGGGCTAAGCCCTGTGCCCTTCTGGTGTGAGGGTTTCTTTTTTCTTTTTTTTTTGAGACGGAGTCTCGCTCTGTTGCCCAGGCTGGAGTGCAGTGGCTGGATCTCAGCTCACTGCAAGCTCCGCCTCCAGGGTTTACGCCATTCTCCTGCCTCAGCCTCCCAAGTAGCTGGGACTACAGGCACCTGCCACCTCGCCCGACTAGTTTTTTGTATTTTTTAGCAGAGATGGGGTTTCACCGTGTTAGCCAGGATGGTCTCGATCTCCTGACCTCGTGATCCGCCCGTCTCGGCCTCCCAAAGTGCTGGGATTATAGGCTTGAGCCACCGCACCCGGCCGGTGTGAGGGTTTCTAATTGTTCTATGAGGTATCTCTGCAGCTTCCCGAAGTCTTGGGACCTGTGTAGCCATATAGGGATCTGAGTGCTGAGATGGAGATGTTAGAGAATGAATGGTTTTATATATATGTATAATATATAATATGTATTATAATTTATATATCATATATATGTATGGTTAGATGGGGAGAGGTGCCATGGATATAGGACTTTAAGAGGATGCACACATCAGATTGACTGTGTTTGAATACCTACTAAGTGCCAAGTGTTGCTCTAGGGAATACTGAGGGTTTGAGTCACCTCATCGCTTCCCATGTAGCTGCTTTGAATATAATTGAAGAGATATGACATAGATATGTCGGTAGTTCATAGTAGCCGGGCTTCCAAGGCCACACCAGTTTTCATGTGATAGATTTGCTTTTTTTTTGAAATGGAGTTTCGCTCTTGTTACCCAGGCTAGAGTGCAATAGGGTGATCTCAGCTCACTGCAGCCTCCACCTCCCAGGTTCAAGTGATTCTCCTGCCTCAGCCTCCTGAGTAGCAGGAATCACAGGAGCCTGCTACCATGCCCGGCTAATTTTTTGTATTTTTAGTAGAGATGGGGTTTCACCATATTGGCCAGGCTGGTCTTGAACTCCTGACTTCAGGTGAGCCACCTGCCTCAGTTTCCCAAAGTGCTAGGATTACAGGCGTGAGCCACCACACCCGGCCTAGATTTGCTTTTAAAGAGGTCTTCTGTATCCCAAGTATAAGGAGGTTCTTGTGAAACTGCAATGCCTCTTTTTCCCTTTCTTTTTTATATTTCAGAATAGCTGCAATTTCCATGGCCTCTAAGATAACAGACATGCAGCTTGGAGGTTCAGTGGAGATCAGCAAATTAATTACCAAAAAGGAAGTTCATCAAGCCAGGTAATTTTTAATATGCATATATGTACCTCTTTCTTCAATTAGACTTCAATTAGAGGGCAGGGATTATTCATTTATCTCAGTACTTCATAGTAGAGCCTTGCATACATAATAAGTATTCAATAGACAATTTGATGTTGAGACATCCGTTCCATCCCCAATGCATCCTACTCAGGAGATAGCTAAGACTAGAGGAGACTTTTCCAGGCCTCACAGTAACCAAAGGAAGCAGAGACCTATATGTGTTTACCTTAACCCATATGAGAATAGAGAACCCAGAGTGATGACTGTCTCTGGAGTGGGAGATTGGGCTGTTAAGAGGGGCACCTGTGGAGCATTTGGGGCTGAGCAGCCAGGGAACACTCTGAGGCCACTGGAGGACTCCTAGGCCCCATAACAGAGAGGCCATCCCACCTGTCCTTGAGAGGGACCTCATCCAGCCATCCCTGGATTGGGGTCCCTGGGGAAATGGTATTTCTAGGGCAAGGGTACTAATGGAAACTGAAGAGCAGGTGGCCTCACAGGCTGCTTCCTGGCCTGAGGGAATGTTCTTTGGCAAGAGTCAGCTGTGCTTCCAGGTTGACTGAGACTTTCTTTTCTTGCTGAATAAGAGCTGTACAGCCAGTACTCTGATTTTATTTTATTTTTTTTCATTTGCTTATCCAGGCTGGAGTGTGATGAGGAGTGTTCAGCCTTGGAAAGGAAAAAGTAAGTAGTTTCAATTGCTTTTTTAATCTCCTTGCCCTTGAGCTCTGTGAAATTAATGGAAGGGAGCAACCCTTCAAACATCAGACATTCACTCAGCACTGCGCTGCGTCTTTTACTGTTATCAAAGAGCAAGAGAAATGCCGTTACCAAGAATTGAATTGTCTTAAGGATAATCACTCAGGTGATTTCAGTATATTGAGAAACATGAGCTGTGTGGTTTTGGGCATGATATAAACATCATAGCAAGCATACTTGTTCAGGGACTGGCCAGCTTCCTGACTCAGAGAAAAGAGGTTTAAAACAATGTTTAGTGAACTTTTCATTGAAGTTTAGCATACATAGTGAAGATTGGAAGTGTGCAGATCAGTGAATCGTCACTAAATGAATATAGTTGTGTAATGAAGCACTCAGGTGAAAAGATAATTACCAGAACTGTCCCTTGTACTCTACATAAATGTAAAACCTCTATCCTAACTTCTCTTTAGATTAGTTTTTGAACTTTATGTAGGTGATGAAATCATGTAGTTTGTATTATTTTTGTCTGGCTTCTTTTATTACATTTTTGTGACATTCACTCGTGTTGTTGCATGTAGCAATGCTTTATTCATTTTTATTCCTGCATGATTTTTTTTTGTATTACTATTCATTTACCCATTCTACTGTTAATGGATATCTTTGTATTAAGTATTAGACTATTACAAATAAAGCTGTTAAGAATTTTTTGTTTTTTGAGATGGAGTTTTGCTCTTGTCGCCCAGGCAGGAGTGCAATGGCATGATCTTGGCTCACTGCCACCTCTGCCTCCCAGATTCAAGCGATTCTCTTGCCTTAGCCTTCAGAGTAGCTGGCATTACAGGCGCGCACCACCATGTCTGGCTGATTTTTGTGCTTTTTTTTTTAAGACGGAGTCTCGCTCTGTCGCCCAGGCTGGAGTGCAGTGGTGCAATCTCAGCTCATTGCAAGCTCTGCTTCCCAGGTTCACACCATTCTCCTGCCTCAGCCTCCCAAGTAGCTGGGACCACAGACGCCTGCCACCACACCCGGCTAATTTTTTTGTATTTTTAGTAGAGACAGGGTTTCACTGTGTTGGCCAGGATGGTCTCTATCTCCTGACCTCATGATCCATCCACCTCAGCCTCCCAAAGTGCTGAGATTACAGGCATGGGCCACCGCACCCGGCTTGATTTTTCTATTTTTAGTAGAAATGGAGTTTCACCATGTTTGGCCAGGCTGGTCTCAAAGCTCCTGACCTCAGGTGATCCACCTGCCTCCACCTCCCAAAGTGTTGGGATTACAAGCCACCACACCCGGCCCAGAACATTCTTAAACTTGCTTTGCTCTATATTTCTGTACATTTCTGTTGGATATAAACCAGAAGTAGAATTGCTGATTAATAGGGTTTACGTATGTTCAGCTTTAGTAGATTCTGCCAGTGTCCAAAGTGATTGTACCAAATTACACTCCCACCAGCAAAGGATAATTCCCATTGCTGTACATTTTTGTCAGCACTTGGAATTGTCAGTCTTTTTAATTTTAGCCATTTTGTAGATGTGTATAACAAGATGTCATTGAGCTTTTAATTTCTTTTTTCCCAATGACTTAAGAGATTGAGCACCTTTCTTATAGTTACTGGCCATTGGATAGCCTTATTTTTGAAGTGCCTATACAAGTCCTTTGCTTATTTTTTTGTGCTCTTTTGTATTGATTAGTAGGAATTATTTATGTATTCTGAATATAAGTCCTTTGTTGGCTTTCTGTATACATTGTGAGTACTTTGTTGTACTCTGTACCTTCATTTTTTACTCTCTTGATGCCTTTTTTTTAATCCCAGAAGCTGAAGAACTCTTGATGTCTTTTGATAAACAGAAATTTTTATGTTAATATTGTCCAGTTTATTTGAGTTTCTTAATAAGCATTTTTCATGTCCTATTTAGAAAAATTTGTCTATCCTGAGGCCATGATGATATTCTGTTACTATCTAGAAAGTGTATTATTTTACCTTTCACACTTTAAATCTACAGTTGACCTGTACTGATTTTTTTGAGTATGGATAAGGAGAGTTTACAATTCAGCTTTTTTCCATGCAAATATCCATTTGACAAGTACCAAGATTGTCCTTTTCGCAGCACTCTGCAGTGCCACCTCTGTCATAAATCACCTATAAGCCTGGGCAACTTGGCAAAACCTCATCTCTACAAAAAATAAAACAAAATTAGCCAGGTGTGGTGGTACATACCTGTAGTCCCAGTTACTTGGGAGGCTGAGGTGGGAGGATTGCTTGAACCTGCAAGGCTGAGGCTACAGTGAGCCATGATCACCAGCCTAGACTATACTCTTGGTGACAGAGTGAAACCCTGTCTCAAAAAACAAAAACAAAAATAGCCTGGGCACGGTGGCTCATGCCTGTAATCCCAGCACTTTGGGAGGCTGAGGTGGGTGGATCACGAGGTCAGGAGATCGAGACCATCCTGGTTAACACGGTGAAACCCCGTCTCTACTAAAAAATACAAAAAATTAGCCGGGCATGGTGGTGGGTGCCTGTAGTCCCAGCTACTCGGGAGGCTGAGTCAGGAGAATGGCGTGAACCCAGGAGGCGGAGCTTTCAGTGAGCCGAGATCATGCTACTGCACTCCAGCCTGGGCAACAGTGCAAGACTTCGTGTCAAAAAATAAAATTAAATAAATAAATAAATAAAAGTATATCAAATATATGTATGTGAGTCTATTTCTGAGCTCATCGTGTTCGACTGCACTAGTATCACACTGTCTTAATTACTGTGCCTTTATAACAAGTCTTAATATCTGGTAGTATATATCCTCAACCATGACTCCTTTTCAATATTGTCTTTGATTATTCTTTATTCTTAGCTCTTTACATTTCAACTTAATGTCTTTTTCATTTATTTATTTATTTATTGAGATAGGATCTTGCTCTGTCACCCATGCTGGAATGTAATGGCACAATCATAGTTCACTGCACCCTTGAACTCCTGGGCTCAAGGGATCCTCGTGCCTCAGCCTCCAAAATAGGTGAACTATAGGCACACACACCACTACGACTGGCTAAGTTTTTCTTTCTTTTTTTTTTTTTTTTTTTTGTAAACATGGGGTTTTACTATGTTGACCAGGATAGTCTCAAACTTCTGGCTCAAGCAAACCTCCTACCTTGGCCCCCCAAAGTGCTGGGATTATAAGCATGAGCTACTGCACCCAGCCCATATCCACTTATATTTCACAATTGACTTCTTATAATATATACCCAAGAAACCTGCTGGGATTTTGATTGAGTTGGTATTTAACTTGTAGGTCAATTTGCAATCCTTACAGTATTGAATTTTCTAATCCATGAGGAAGGTGTATTCTTGCATTTCATGTCTTCTTTGATTTCTCTCAATGATACTTTATGTTTTCTATATATAGATTTTGTGTTCTGTTGGTAGATTTGTTTCTTGATTTTTGATGCTGCTATAGATGGGTTTTTTCCTTGTATTACTTGTAATTTTTTTTGTTTTTTGAGACAGAGTCTCGCTGTGTCACCCAGGCTGGAGTGCAGTGGCGCGATCTTGGCTCACTGCAAGCTCCACCTCCCAGGTTCACGCCATCCTCCTGCCTCAGCCTCCCAAGTAACTGGGACTACAGGTGCCCGCCACCACACCCGACTAATTTTTTGTATTTTTAGTAGAGATGGGATTTCACCATGTTAGCCAGGATCTCAATCTCCTGACCTCATGATCCACCCACCTTGGCCTCCCAAAGTGCTGGGATTACAGGTGTGAGACACCACGCCTGGCCAACTTTTAATTTTTTTTTTTTTTTTTTGAGACGGAGTCTCGCTCTGCCGCCCAGGCTGGAGTGCAGTGGCCGGGTCTCAGCTCACTGCAAGCTCCGCCTCCTGGGTTTACGCCATTCTCCTGCCTCAGCCTCCCGAGTAGCTGGGACTACAGGCGCCCGCCACATTGCCTAGCTAGTTTTTTGTATTTTTTAGTAGAGACGGGGTTTCACCATGCTAGCCAGGATGGTCTCGATCTCCTGACCTCGTGATCTGCCCATCTCGGCCTCCCAAAGTGCTGGGATTACAGGCTTGAGCCACCGCGCCCGGCCTTAATTTTTTAAAAATTATTATTATGTAATGTGACAAGGGTTTTGTTTATTTTGTTTTTGACCAGGTTGACATCCTCAAGAAAAAATGCAAATTACAAGGCCTTCATTTTAAAGCAAATGTTCGTTTTAGAAATGTGTTACAGAAGATGTTTATATGCTTCAGCAGGCATAAAAATATATCACAGATAAAGCAGAAAAAATTCTATGAATGGCTTGACTTTTTTTTTTTTTTTTTTTTTTTTTTTGATACAGCGTCTCACTCTGTCTCCCAGGCTGGAGTGCAATGGCACAATTACAGCTCACTGCAGCCTCTACCTCCTGGGTTCAAGTGATCCTCCCACCTCACCTCCCAAGTAGCTGGAACTGCAAGTACATGCCACCACACCCAGCTAATGATTTTTAGAATTTTTGTACCACATCCAGCTAATTTTTTTGTTGTTTTTTTTTTTTTTCTTGTAGAGATGGCATCTCACTATTTTGGCCAGGCTGGTCTCACATTCGTGGTCTCAAGCAATCCTCCTGCCTCAGCCTTCCAAAGTGCTGGGTTTACAGGTGTGAGCCACCACACCTGGCCTAAATTGGTATTTTCTAATTGCTTGTTGCTGGTATTTAGAAATACAATTTATATTTATTGACTTATTTAGCAACCTTACTAAATTCACTTATTTCTGATACTGTAGATTCTTTTGGATTTTGCATATACACAATCATGTCTTCTAATAATAGTAATTTAATTTCAATTCCTGTTTTTTCTTTTCTTTTTTCTTTTATCTTTTTTCCTTCTTTCCAATTCTTAACTTTTATTTCTTCTTCTTACCTCATTGCACTGGCTAGGGCCTTCAGTATATTGTTGAATGGAAGGTGGTAATAATAGATATTCCTTGGCCGGGCATGGTGGCTCACGCCTGTAATCCCAGCACTTTGGGAGGCTGAAGCAGGCAGATCACTTGAGGTCAAGAGTTGGAGACCAGCCTGGCCAACATGGTGAAACCCTGTCTCTACTAAAAATACAAAAATTAGCGGGCGTGGGGCGGACGCCTGTGGTCCCAGCTACTGAGGAGACTGAGGCAAGAGAATTGCTTGAACCTGGGAGGCAGAGGTTGCAGTGAGCCGAGATCACGCCACCACACTCCAGCCTAGGCAACAGAGCAAGACTGAGTCTCACAAAAAAATAGATAGATAGATAGATAGATAGATAGATAGATAGATAGATAGATATTCCTGACTAATCCTCCATCTCTTGGGGAAAACTTTAAGTATTTCACCATTAAATATGATGTCTGCAGTAAGTTATTTGAGGATACGCTATCAGGCATTTATTCAACGACTGGCAAACTTTCTGATTCTAGCAAAGATTGGTTAAATTGAATAGCCCTGCAAAATGCTAATAATTGAAGAATTTAGGTGAAGGGTATACAGAAGTTTATTGTAATATTATCATAACTTGTCCTTGAAATTTGTTTAAGATACAATGTTAGACAAATGCAGACAAAGTATAGCCCTATTTTACCTTGAAGTTTGACTTTCAACAATTTTAATAGTACCTCTTTACATATTGTGTAGAGGTAATATGATGACTAGTAGTACTGTCCAAATTTTCCTTGATTTGACCCTTACAATAACTTCGTAATGAGTGCTGTTCAAAATCCTTGCCCTTTAGGAACCATCAGTCAGTGTTCTCAGCTGCAGAATGTAAATTAGGAGTCCTAGGTATTCAGAAATGCTATAGTGAATACACAGAAGGTCTCCAAACATGGAAATATACTTTTGGTGGTTGAAAGACATATTGTATACTAGTTAGAGCCAGAGATCTAGAGTCAGATTGTCTGGATTTGAATCCTAGCGTCACAAATCATTAGCTGTGAGACCTTGGGAAAGTCACATACTGTCTGTAAGCCGTAGGTTCTTAAAAATCTAGAAATGATGACAGTAACAGTATTTACCTTCCAGAGTTGTTGTGAGGATTAATACATTAAAATTAAAAATGATACTCATAAAGCTCTTGGCGCAAGAGCTTGGCACATAGTAGGTACTCAGTAAATGTTATTGATTAAAACTAGGTATTTTTGAAAGCCTTTTGAATTTCTCCTCAATCTTGGTGATGACATAATGACCCTTACTATATAGATTCTTTCATAAATACACACAAACCTAAGAGAAAAAAAATGCAAATTTAAAGAAAATTCCACCTAAAGTTATATCTATCTAATACACACACATATATACACACATACACCTGTGCATATATGTATGTGTGTATGCATGTGTGTATATCTCTATTGTAGAAATAAAAAACTAGCAGGCCAAATTCAGCCCACAGACAGGTTTTATTGGTGTTTAATTTTGAATTAGTGGCCAACTAACCAAAACATCAAAAGATCTTCCCCTAGAAATTCTCATGAAAATTTGAAAAGTAAGCCTCTTTTGAAAAATTGGAAGTCTAGCAATGTGAACCAGATTATTGTAGGAACTAAGCTTGTAAGTGACTCCTGGTGCAGTGTAAATGAAAATTGTACTAAGTGCTAAGCTAAAATCTATCTTTAAAAAAATAAAATAACTGAGTGTTGGTGAGGTGCCATGAGATTCAGACACTGATGGCTAGGGCACAAAGTGGCAATTCTGGAGACCACTTACTCCACATTGATCAAGAGTCTTATGTCCATTCCGTGTACCCCACAACTGGAAACATTTTCAAAGCTTTTTGCACAGAGATATTAATTGTGTCCTATATAATATTGAGAAACTGGGGAACTGTTAAAGTTCCACTAAATGGGAAATAATTAAAATATGGGATATACATAATTAGAAGACTGAGCTATGAAAACAGTTAAGTATGAAAACAAAATAATAATGTGAGAAATGCTAACAAGATAATGCTGGGGAGAGGCAAAGAAACGAAGTTTTTTTAATTTTTTTATTAAATAAAAATGGTATATATTTATGGTAATACAGCATGATGTGTATGTATACATTGTGGAATGGCTAAATAAAGCTAATTAGCATATGCATTACCTCACATTCTTATTTTTGGGGGAGGGTGAGACAATTTTGTATATAATAATGGCAGCTACTTAAAATTATAGAGAAAGGCTGGGCACAATGGCCCACACCCGTAATCCCAGCACTTTGGGAGGCCGAGGCGGACGGATCACCTGAGGTCAGGAGTTCAAGACCAGCCTGGCCAACATGTTGAAACCCCATCTCTACTAAAAATACAAAAATTAGCTGGGCATGGTTGCGGGCGCCTGTAATTCCAGCTATTCGGGAGACTGAGGCAGGAGAATCACTTGAATCCGGGAGGCGGAGGTTGCAGTGAGCGAAGATCGCACCATTGTGCTCCAGCCTGCGCAACAAGAGCAAGACTCCATCTCCAAAAATATATACATATATATATATACATAAAGAAAAATGTTATAGTGAAAAAAGGGGCCGGGCACAGCGGCTCATGCCCATAATCCCAGCATTTGGGTGGCTGAGGCCGGCAGATCACTTGAGCTCTGGAGTTCAAGACCAGCCTGGGCAACACAGCAAAACCCTGTCTCTACAAAAAATACAAAAATTAGCCAGGCATGGTGGCACACTTATAGTTCCAGCTACTGGAGAGCTTGAGGTGGGAGGACGGCTTAAGCCCAGGAAGTTATAGTGAGCTGAGATCATACCATTGCACTCCAGCCTGGGCGACAAGAGCCAGACCCAGCCTCAAAAAAACAATTAGAAAAAAGGGAACACTTATACACTCTTGGTGGGATTATAAATTAGTACAGCAGGCCGGGCGCGGTGGCTCAAGCCTGTAATCCCAGCACTTTAGGAGGCCGAGACGGGCGGATCCCGAGGTCAGGAGATCGAGACCATCCTGGCTAACACGGTGAAACCCCGTCTCTACTAAAAAATACAAAAAACTAGCCGGGCGAAGTGGCGGCGCCTTTAGTCCCAGCTACTCCGGAGGCTGAGGCAGGAGAATGGC
>NC_045447.1:46698432-46732259 GCF_002776525.5 Piliocolobus tephrosceles | reverse complement strand
GACGGGCAGATCACGAGGTCAGGAGATCGAGATCATCCTGGCTAACACGGTGAAACCCCGTCTCTACTAAAAAAAAAAAATACAAAAAACTAGCCGGGCGAGGTGGCGGGCGCCTGTAGTCCCAGTTACTCGGGAGGCTGAGGCAGGAGAATGGCGTAAACGTGGGAGGCAGAGCTTGCAGTGAGCTGAGATCCGGCCACTGTACTCCAGCCTGGGCGACAGAGCAAGACTCCGTCTCAAAAAAATAAATAAATAAATTAGTACAGCCACTACGGAAAATAGTATGGAATTTCCTCACATTAAAAATAGAACTACCGGCCGGGCGCGGTGGCTCAAGCCTGTAATCCCAGCACTTTGGGAGGCCGAGACGGGCGGATCACGAGGTCAGGAGATCGAGACCATCCTGGCTAACACGGTGAAACCCCGTCTCTACTAAAAAATACAAAAAACTAGCCGGGCGAGATGGCGGGCGCCTGTAGTCCCAGCTACTCAGGAGGCTGAGGCAGGAGAATGGTGTAAACTCGGGAGGCAGAGCTTGCAGTGAGCTGAGATCCGGCCACTGCACTCCAGCCTGGGCCACAGAGCGAGACTCCGTCTCAAAAAAAAAAAAAAAAAAACTACCATATGATCCAACAATCCTATCCCTTGGTATCTGTACAGAGGAAATCAAATCTGTAGAGATATCTATACTCTCACATTTGTTGCAGCACTATTTACAATAGCCAAGATATGAAATCAACTCAAGTGGCCAACATGGCTGAATGGATAAAGAAAATGCGTATATATACAGAATGGAATACTCTTTGGCCATAAAAAAAATGAAACCCTCTCATTTGCAGCAACATGGATGAACCTGGAGGACATCATGTTAAGTGAAATAAACCAGACACAGAAAGACAGATACCACATGATCTCATTCATATGTAGAATATTTTTTAAAAAATTCATACAGAAGCAGAGAGTAGAACAGTGGTTATCTGACTGAGAAGAGGGACCAGGTGGAAAGGGGAGGATGAGGAGAGATTGGTCAGTGGATACAGAGTTACAAATAGATGGTAGTAATAAGTTCCAGTGTGTATTTTTGTTGTTGTTTTTGTTTTTTTGAGAAGGAGTTTTGCTCTTGTTGCCCAGGCTGGAGTACAGTGGCGCTATCTCAGCTCACTGCAACCTCCACCTCCCGAGTTCAAGTGATTCTCCTGCCTCAGCCTCCCGAGTAGCTGGGATTACAGGCATGCACCACACGCCTGACTAATTTTTGTATTTTTAGTAGAGATGAGATTTCTCCATATTGGTCAGGCTGGTCTCGAATTCCCAACTTCAGGTGATCCGCCTGCCTCGGCCTCCCAAAGTGCTGGGATTACACAGTCATGAGCCACCGCACCTGGCCTAAGTTCTGGTGTTCTGTTGCACACTGGGGTGATGACGGTTAACAGTAAGGTGTAGTATATTACAAAATAGCTAGAAAAGAGGCTTCTGTGTATTCTCACCACAAAGAAATAATAAGGTGATGGATATGCCTAATACACTGATTTGGTCATTATACAGCATAGTATATATGTACCGAAACATCAAACTGTGCTTCATAAATATGAAGCAATAACAATGGGTCAATAAAAGTAAAATAATAAAGAAATGTATTATTTATTATTATTATTATGTTTAGACAGAGTCCTGCTGTGTTGCCCTGGAGCACAGTGGCGCAATCTCGGCCCACCACAACCTCTTTCTCCTGGGTTCAAGTGATTCTCATGCCTCAGCCTCCTAGCAACTAGGATTACAGTCATGCGCCACCACACCAGCTAAATTTTGTATTTTTAGTAGAGACGGGGTTTCACCATGTTGGCCAGGCTGGTCTCGAACTCCTGGCCTCAAGTGATCCACCTACCTTGGCCTCCCAAAGTCCTAGGATTACAGGTGTGAGCCACTGCACCCAGCCAAGAAATGTATAAAAATGAAGTGCATATGTTAATGGAATTCTTTACTTTTCAGATTTCTATGTTAATTTTAACATTTGTATGTCTATTTTGTGTATCTTATCTTTAAGCCTCAGAGAAAGTCATCCCCCATTGACCATTCTCAGACCATCCCACACCTGCAAAATCCTCTTCCCCAAATAATCTAAGTCCCCAGTGTTCAGCCTATGACTTACTCAGATCCTTATAGATCTGTTTTGTTTACCTTCTTTTATGAATACCACCTCATATCCCAAGTTGTTGTTATTCTTTCCTTAATAATCCAGTTTACTGAAATAGAGATAAATAATGCATAAAGAATTTAGGATATAGTAGGCACTTGGTGTTACTGTAAGATAGTTTCCCTCCCACTCCTTTTATTTGCGTACCTGTCTCTCCCTTTCAGGAGATTAGCAGAGGCGTTTCATATCAGTGAGGATTCAGATCCTTTCAATATACGTTCTTCAGGGTCAAAATTCAGTGATAGTTTGAAAGAAGATGCCAGGTATGTAACTTGTTCCCTGCTTTCTTAATTGTGGCTTGTCAGAGGGTTTGGTCTTTTGAGATGTCATGACTAATATGTGCTCCTCCTGTGATTAAGCCAGTTCAAGTTTATTTGTTTATCTATTGTAAAAGATTACATGCTGTTTAATAAATATCCTTCTCTTGGTTTTTCGAAACTGTCCCCTTAACTGAACTTGGGGTAGGTTTGAGGTAAGAGTTTGGATGGGGCGGTGCTAAGAGTTTGAGCCTCCCAAGGGCTAGACTAGACTAAATTGGAGGATCTCTGGGCTTCATTCCGCCTCTGTCCACCTGAGTCTCACGTTTGCATGAGTTCTCACTTGGAGCTTGTAACAGCTCTTATTTTTCTCCTGGAGTCCCTGGCCCTCCAATGGCTATTTCTCCTTTCATCTTCTCATTTCTTACATTTTTCTCTTTTGTTCTTTCTTCCATCACAGTCATCCTTCTGTTTTCTGACAATTCCTAATCTCTGCAGTTTTTCTGCCAGCATTGTCTATTGTCTCCACTTTACAGGGAGAGGATGGGTGAAAGGGGTTCTCAGAAGGGCAGGGACAGACAAAATTAACTGCAGTGATTTCTCATTTCAGGAAGGACTTAAAGTTTGTCAGTGACGTTGAGAAGGAAATGGAAACCCTCGTGGAGGCCGTGAATAAGGTTGAAGTGGAAACATCCTACTGGACATTTCTCTAGGCCAGCTTGATGAAAAAAAAAAAAAAATCAAGTCCTGGAAACACTGTCAACCCAGAGTAGTTGTAGGAAAAAGTCACAAATTCTTCGAGGATCCTTATCTTTCTCAGAACACAGCCATTATACCATCTGTGGAAGCCTGTCCTGGTTCAGGACAGTTGACTGCAGAAAAGACCTACAGTGGGCCAGGCTCAGTGTCTCAGGCCTGTAATCCCAGCACTTTGGGAGGCCAAGGCGGGCAGATCACCTGAGGTCAGGAGTTCTAGATCAGCCTGGCCAATGTGACAAAACCCTGTCTCTACTAAAAATAAAAAATTAGCTGGGTGTGGTGGCGGGCACCTGTTATCCCAGCTACTTGCAAGGCTGAGGCAGGAGAATTCCTTGAACCCAGGAGGTGGAGGTTGCTGTGAGCAGAGATTCTGCCACTGCACTCTAGCCTGGGCAACAAGAGTGAAACTCCATCTCAAAAAAAAAAAAAAAAAAAAATGGAAAAAGAAAGAAAAGATCTGCAGTCAACTGTCAGTAAAGGCCAGGCGTGGTAGCTCACACCTGTAATCCCAGCACTTTGGGAGGCTGAGGCAGCAGGCAGATCACTTGAGTCCAGGAGTTTGTGACCAGCCTGGGCAACATGGCAAAACCCTGTCTCTACAAAAAATAAAAAATTAGCCAAGTGTGGTGGTGCACACCTGTACTCCCAGCTACTCAGGGGGCTGAGAAGGGAGGATTGCTTAAGCCCGGGAGGTCAAGGCTGCAGTAAGCTGAGGTAGAGTCACTGTACTCCAGCTTGAATCTCCAGCTTGAGATCCTGTCTCAAAAAAAAAAAAGAAAGAAAAGAAAAGAAAAATGCTGGCTAAATGCCTACGAATGGATGAAGAAACTCTGGGTGAGGGGACTCAATAGTGATAGTTGAGTGACTGTGTGGGACACTTAGGAAGACACTCCAGCCCCTCAGATCTTTGAAGGGCTATTGTATGCTAGGAAAGCCCACTGGTTCTTTATAATTCTAAAGGCAGGAATGTCCCCTTTGGGAAGGATAAAAGTTGTATGACTACAGCTGGAGAGCAGTGGGATAGACTCCTTCAGAAGAGAGACCCCTGTCCTAGACGCAGCCAGGGATGTCACGGAGGTAGCTTTAAGTGAAAAAGTCTTGAGTTTAGTCAGAAGCCCCCAGCGCTGTATTGGCTCCCTCCCTCTTCCATCAGAGGGGGCTGTGAGTAAGGATGAGATAGCTGCTTTAGTCCGTGTATCTAATGCTGGTGGTTTTCCTTCCCAGTCTCCTTACCCTCTTCCCATTCCCCTCCTTTCCTTCCTTCTGTTACCACTTCCCAGCAGAATACTAACATGAAGGAGAAAATGGAGTGCATTGTTCCTCTCCTAATTAAGAAACCCGAACAGATGTGTTTCTCTGCTTGTGTGTCTGTATCTGAATACTCATGATTTTTAAAGTAGAACATACTTTTGAAGGAAATAATCTTTTCTTGTTTTGTAAGTCTTTATTTAGTTATTTTTGGGGAATATCACCCACTCCCCCGTTATGGAACCTATCAGGAAGAACCATTACGCTGTCTATCTCTGTCGTGGTTCACTTACCCTTTGTCCCTAACCCTGTCCAGCTGCTACTGTTGTGGCTAACAGAGTAGGTGAAAGAAGTGCGTCAACACCCATCTTCCCAAACCCCTCCAGGCTTGCTTGGCAGTTAGTAAAATGCTCTATGCTGTGGGCCTCTAAAATCACCTCATTGATCCGTGTAATTCTTGTGTGGTAAGATTAGTTGTAAGCCTTTTGTTTTCAGAATGATATGATCAATCAGTCATCTCTTCCCTTAATACAGGGAAAGAATAGTAAGAAAAGCCACAGCTTCCCTCCCATGAACAGAGACCACCGCCGGATCATCCATGACCTGGCCCAAGTTTATGGCCTGGAGAGCGTGAGCTATGACAGTGAACCAAAGCGCAATGTGGTGATCACTGCTGTCAGGTAGGTCGATCCCGCTATCAGAAGAACTCCTAAGCAGGGCAAACTGGACCCAAGAAGCAGGGTCTGTCAATATTTGTCTTTCTTACTACCACTCACCCTCTTGGAAAAGTAGAAGGAAAATCTGCTTCTCTGGCACTTCCCTGATAATCTAAAGGCCTGAGCCAAAGAGTAAAACCTATGCCTCGATCCATAGGGCAGATGCACTCAAAATGCACAAGTGTCACATCTGCCTACAGTCATACCAGATGGCAGAAGCAGCATTTCTTCAGGCAAGGGGGCCTGCCTATCATATCTGCTCTTTTCTCCTTCTGTCTCCTGGTCCTCTGTCTGTCCTCTCCTTGGCAGAAAACAGAAAGAATGCTAAACTCTGGTTCAAGGCACCCTCTGTGAATGGTGTTTTTGCCATCAGAGGAAACTGAAGCAGTAATGTGACCAGGAGGGGACAGGGAGGACCTAGGATCACTCTTAGAACCTGGGAATAGGAAGAACTTCCCAATGAAGAAAACTTAAGTCTGACATGAAAGGAAGCAAGCCACAGGCCTAGCATAGGTGGGTGGAAGGGATCGGGGGTTAAATGCAGGTGGCCATGCCTGAGAGCAGACAGTTCATACCTGAGAGTGCTCAGTAGGTCATAGTGCCAAAATCATGGGCTGAGTTTCTAGCTTTCTGTCCACCTCCACCAACGATTCTCACTTTTCAATGCTTGGTGTTTTGACTTTTATCAGGGGGAAGTCCATTTGTCCTCCTACAACGCTGACAGTTGTGCTTGAAAGGGAAATGCAGGCACGGCCTCCACCACCAATTCCTCATCACAGACATCAGTCAGACAAGTAAGATTCTCAGCTGCTTTCCAAGGGGACCTATCTGTCCAGAAAAGCCAGCAGGGGTTGAATTGTCCTAGGCTGCACCAGCCATTGGTGGCCTCCTCAGGCCTTGCCTTGGGGTGCCATGTTCATATATGTAATGTTTAGTTGGGGTGTCAGACACATTTGTTCCCACCACAGGGGTCCTAAGTTTGATGTTTGTAGCACTTGATTCTAGAGAGAGCAGTCACTGGACGTAGTTTCCACGGTGTAGATGGTGACACTGGGAAGTGGATGGTTTAAGACTGAAACATCATGTAGTTAAGAATAGTTTGGCCAGGCGCGGTGGCTCAAGCCTGTAATCCCAGCACTTTGGGAGGCCGAGACGGGCAGATCACGAGGTCAGGAGATCAAGACCATCCTGGCTAAGACGGTGAAACCCCGTCTCTACTAAAAAATACAAAAAATTAGCCGGGCGAGGTGGCAGGTGCCTGTAGTCCCAGCTACTCGGGAGGCTGAGGCAGGAGAATGGCGTAAACCCGGGAGGCAGAGCTTGCAGTGAGCTGAGATCCAGCCACTGCACTCCAGCCTGGGTGACAGAGCGAGACTCCGTCTCAAAAAAGAATAGTTACTCTGGGCTGGGCGCAGTGGCTCACACCTGTAATCCTGGCACTTTGGGAGGCCAAGGCGGATGGATCACTTGAGGTCAGGAGTTCAAGACCAGCATGGCCAGCAAGGTGAAAACCCATTTCTACTAAAAAATACAAAAAAGTAGCCGGGTATGGTGGATGGGCACCTGTAAACCCAACTGCTTGGGAGGCAAGAGAATCACTTGAACCTGGGTGGGAGGTGGAGGTTGCAGTGAGCCGCGATCACGCCAGTGCACTCCAGCCTGGGCAACAGAGAGACAGACTCCGTCCCAAAAAAAAAAGAACAGTTACTTTGAAGATGGAAGTGGGTGTGGGGATGAGAATTGCCGGTGACAGGGGTGGGTGGTACTTTCTTGTTTTGCTCTGTCTACTTCTATATGGTTTGAATAATTTTAATAACAAACATATTCATGATTTAAAGAGAAAAGAAAACCAAGTTGGCAAGGGGCAAGTCTGCCAGATGTTTTCTTGGACGGGAGCAGGGAAGGAGCTCTGAGTTGGGGGACTATTGGGCTTTATTTGGAGAAACCAGAATTGTGGCCCGAAACCAACTTTAGAGCACTTAGTCATACCCCCAGTTGTCCCAGTTGTTTGTCACTTGTCAGGGAGAGGAAGGGAAGGCGGGATGGTGCTCCTCTGCTGCCCCACTGTAACCAAGGCAGTGTGGCTAAAAGTTACTTCAACGCCCAGAAGGAGAGGGGTGCCAACTCCTGTTCTGGCTTTCCACACACAAGTCCTAGCACTACCTCCTCTGTGATTCCTGCACAAAACCTCTGGAAGGGTGGTTAGGGCAGTTTACAAGGTCACCATGAAGGTCATAGCACTTAGTGTTCCTGTGGGACTGGTAGGTGTTGCCCACTGGACTCTGACTCAGCCAAGAGCATCCTGGTCCCCAGGACCAGCCCCTCTCCACCCCTAGGAGCTGGGTGCCCTAGGTTCTGGTCAGCACAGTCTACAAATCCATATGGGCGGTCACTTTGGAAACATGAGGGGTTTTCGCAGACACTGCCACAGTCGGGTCCAGTCCTGCTTAGACACAACCATGTGAAGTTATTAGCCCCTTTATCCCATGCTATCTTTTTGAAAACACTTTGCTTGCTTTATTTTTGTACAAAACTCCATTACAGAAACTTTTTAGAGTAGAGAGGATAGTATTACTATCATAAATGCCCATGTGCCCATTACCAAATTTCAAAATCACCAGCTCATGTTTATCCCACTATCAAAACTTCACAAGTGAGATGCTCGCTTGGCTTAAGCTGTTAACTGAGCATTCATTGAACTGTGAAGGCAGGGAAAAATAATCATCATGTATGAAATCCTGTGAATAGATTGTCAAAGGTTATCTCTAAACTGTAAAGTGTAAATAGAGAATTTGTTATCTCACAGAATGAAATTCCCCATGTAATATGTAAATCTAGAAAAAAACACAAAAGTTAAAAAAATTGTTCACAAAGGGCAGAAGGAAAAAAGTAAGAATAAAATAAAAATAAATGTTTAAGCTTTACAAATAGTAAATCAGCTGATCCTTGACTTTCTGAAGACCTGTATCTGTTTCCCCCAAAGAAGAAAAGACTGATCATTCTTTGTTTGTTTTTCAGGAATCCTGGGAGCAGTAATTTACAGAAAATAACCAAGGAGCCAATAATTGACTATTTTGATGTCCAGGACTAAGATCAAGGTGCACTTAGATAAAAGAATGATTAGGTGTAGTGAGGACTCATTTGCCAGCAGATAAATCATGCCTGTTTCCCTCTGCCTGGCAGAATCAGTCTCACATACTGTCTTGTACTGACACATCCAGAGCATGAGTGTGTCAGAATCCCTTGTCTATTCCTATTTGTATAAAGTGTTTCATTATGACCAGATCTCCGACTGTATGGTCACTAGGTATACAATCGTGTATTCAGAGAGGCTCTTCACACCATCACTGTGATTGCTCTGAGAGTTGGGGGACTAATGGGTTTTATTTGGACAAACCATACTTTTAGCCTGAAACCAACTTTATGCCACTAAGTTATAGCCTCAGTTGTCCCAGTTATTTGTTCTCCTGAAAATGCCTGAAACATCAGACAGACATTGCTTGCTTTACCCAAACTGATTAAAATCTTTAGGAGCACAAATGAATTTCTTAGTCTGAAATACCAAATAATGAATTGGTATACCATATCTGGAATCACACATGTTGTCTTAAACCCAGCCATCTTACCTAAGTCTTTTACCAAAACCTCTCATAGGTATATCTAGCTGAACTTACTTTAGCGTTTCCCAGTGTGATCAGTTCTAGACCTAGAAGGGGTCTAGAACTGCTTTACAGAATTCCATTTCCTTAAGTCCCCTGGCACTTCATATATCACATCACTGAACCTGTTCAGTAACAATCAGTTTGGCCGTCCCCCATGATGGTAGGGGATATATAGAGCAAGTTCTTCTGCCAGGTTCACACTGTGGTCTCTGAACCGACCAGTATATCCCTAACTCCTCTCTGATAGAGAAAGAGTCTCAAATGGACAACTGTCCTGTGTTGCTTTTCCCTAGGCCTTCAGCAGCCATATTGGCTCTCCCTGCCTCTGAGCTCTGGACTCTGTTTGAATATCCTAAGTAGTGTATGGACACTTGAGGGCTTATGCCCAACAGCCTACTGGAGGCATTCTTCAGGCTCCTTTAAGGCAGGTGCATTGATAGTTCCATTAGTATGACCCTTGCATTGGCACCCCTCCAGCCTGGAGGCCAGGCTTCCAGCAACTTCCTTCTGCCCAGAACAAGCCACAAGCCCCAGAGCAACAGCAGGAGACTTGAGAAGTAGAGTCACGAAAACAAGCAATTAAATTACAAAATTTAACTTTATAGGGCTTCCTTTTGATGTTTTCATTTTTTTATTTCTTTTCATTTTTTTCCTCAATCCTCCTCCTTCTGTAGCAGGGCTGTCCTTTGGTCCTTACCTGGTGTGCTTTGAAAGGGATCAGGAACAGCAGCAGGAACAGGCAACTGGAGGGAAGTGACAGAAAACAATAAAACCACCTCTATCTGGGCCCATGTGGTGCAGGTCATTGGCCCCACACACAACAGGAAGCCCATGAGCATCTGTTACCTCTTTCAAGCAGTGGGTTCAGTGGATGAACAATACGTGTGAGAGTATCTCAGAATCAGCAAAAGGCAGGAGACCTGACTTCAGATTCTAGCTCTGCCACATAACAACTTGCCACTTGATGCAATGAAAGTTTCACTGACCTCATTAGGGTTGTGAGGATTAAAGGTGTAATATACATGGAGGTACCTGATCCATCAAAGATGCTCAAGTTCATAAAAATGATACTCAGTATCTAGAAAATATGTACACATCTTCCTCCATAATACTAGCCAAGTAAAAGATGTGGAATGCTAACCACCAGTATGGGAAGCAGATGCAGGCTGGTTTCGTACATTTAGTAATCCAGGGAGCACACATTTGAACAGATGTTCTTAGTGGAATTGGCTGGTCTGCCACCAATAGGTCATTAATCGATTATTAAAAGCTGAAGAGTCCTAAGAGGAATATTTTGTGAAGTCGCGGTAGAAATGGGTTAGCTCTGGGAGTCGGGGCAGGACACGTGGGAAAGTGAAATGGGAGGAAGCATTTGAGCTAAGGCTTGAGATGGTAGACTGCCATTTGGAGGAGGAAAGAGGCACATGCCAAGTGAAGGTAAGCAGCAGGAGACAGGGCTGGGGGAATGGTCGAGGAAGGGTTGTCCAGAGCAGGCAGACTACGAGGGGGACAGGTGATAAGGCTGGAGAGGTGGACAGGGGTCAGCTCGTGGAGCGCCACAGGTAGTGACAAGAATTTTAAGCAGAGTGGCATGGCCAGATTTAGGATCTAGACCAGGATTCAGCAAATGTTTTGTGAAAAAAAGATCAGATAGTAAATATTGTAGACTGTGAGACTTATAGTTTCTGTTGCAGCTATCCAACTCTGCCATCATAGTGTGAGAGCAGCCGCAGACAATATGTAAATGAAAGAGTAAGACTCTGTTCTAACGCTTTATTTGTGCACACTGAAATAATTTCATACGATTTTTATGTCACAAAATATTCTTTTGACTTTTTTTCCCAACCATTTATAAACATAAAAACCATTCTTAGCTCATGAGTTGTGCAAAAACAGGCAACAGGCTAGATTTGACCAGGGACTTTATTTTACCTACTCTGTTCTGGAACAGTCCCTCAGGCAGAAGAGTATAAAAGGGGTTGGAGGGCTACTTTGAGGCAAGAAGCTCAGCCAGGAAGCTGCAGAAGTGATCCAGGGAGAGAAATGAGGGTTATGGGAGTTGGCACTGCAAAGAGGGAGAGATTCAGATCAGGGAGGTAGGATTGGATGCCAGAGGTTAATGGGAGAACTAGCCCCCCTCAAATCACCAAGGGGACTCCAGGTCTCCTCAGCAAAGGGAAGCTGCTTCTCATAGCTTCGGTGGATTCCTCACTGAGCTGTGGCATTGGACAAGAGAGTACAGGAGCATGAGCTAGAGGGAGAAACCCCTCTGCCTTCGCCACCCATGCATGGAGGGAGGGCACCAGGACCCCAAGCTGTTGCTCCCTGAGAATCAGGTGGTAACTTCTCTCCCTGCTCCCACACCGTCTTTCAGCAGGAGAGTTTTTATGGGCCAGAGCTTTCCAGAGACCAAATTCTTCTCTCTGAAATTCCCTCTGGCTTGTTTGGCAGGGCCAGTTGCTCTCAATAGTGTTACCTGCCTGGCATGCAATAGTGGTTATGTGCGGGACTGTGGAGATGAAAGCAGGCCCTCCTAATTGCAGGTCTGTTGGCGACAGCCCTAGATCCTGTCTTGGAGAGGCCAGAGAAGGTGGCAAGGGAGGAGGAGAAGGAGTGTCAGTCTTGAGGGAGGAGGAGGGGCAAAGACTCGCTCACTGAGTCCTATAGATTAAGGTTTGGGGGAGAATCCCTCCTGTGTAGTGCTGGCCTTCTTTCTTTATGCCCGAAAGCCTGGAGACCTTGTTCCCTAAGGAGAACCTGCTGATGTGCCTCTTCTTCTAAAATCGGGGAGGGACGGCCAGGCCAGCTCCTTCACCATGGCAGACCTGCCTTCCTCATTAGCCTTCCTCACACACAAACAGTGGAAAGTTCAGCCTCCCTAACTTCCCACATGGCCTCAACACAGATGTCCCATAGCATCTCCCATGGCTCAAGGATCCCCAGGGACTTCTCTAGGCCATGTCAGTCCCTCAGCCTACAAAGGCCAAGCCCAGAAGGAGCAAGTTCCCTGGGGTCACACTGCCACACTAGAAACATCCTGTACCAGGAGGGGGCTGAGTCGTCAGGACAAGGGGAGCTGTTTGTCTTCCTGACTTCCCCGAACACAGCTCAGTGGGAAGTCCTTCCCAGTGTCCCAGGCTCCCCTCAGCCCAGGCTTTGCAAGATCATTCTTCATAATGCCCAGCCTTCTGGGAGAGCTGTCTGCAGAGAATCCAGCTGGACAGCTAGGATATCTGTGTTGCTGCCTCCACTCACTCTGTCCCTGGGCAGTTTGGGCATCAGTTTCTGCATCTTTCAGGTGAGATAATGGTTCCTGCTCACGGGCTTCCCAGAGCCATCGTGAGGGTGGTGAGTAGACAGAGAGGGTCAGAGATCAGAGAGTCTCCAAGTACCATGTGGCATCTCAGCACAGTCAAACCTCTGGAGCCCATACCAGCTCTGGCCCTCAGAGAATAGCTCTTGGGGAAGGGGGAAAGGAACAGAGCTGTAATCAAGCTGCTCAGAAAAGGGCTAGGGTTTTGGCCACCCCTACTGACACTCCCCTCACTACCTTCAAGCCTGACACATCAGTGAGGGAGTTGAAAGTCCTCATCTGCTCACATTTTCCCCAGAACCTTTTTTTACAGTAGGTAATGGCTGTTGAGCACTTAATATGTGCTGAGCACCACAGCCATCTCTTATTCCTCAAAGCCCCATGAAACCAGCATGATGGCACACATCTCAGCTACTCAAGAGGCTGAGGCAGGAGGATTGCTTGAACCCAGGAATTGTGCAAGCCCAGGAGGCTGCAGTGAGCCACGTTTGCACCACTGCACTGCAACCTGGATGACAGAGCAAGACCCTGCCTCCAAAAAAACAAAGGCCAGGTGCAGTGGCTCAGGCCTGTAATCTCAACACTTTGGGAGGCTGAGGCAGGAGGGGATCACTGGAGCCCAGAAGTTCAAGACCAGCCTGGGCAGCAAAGTGACACCCCATCTCTACAAAAAATTAGTGTGGTGGCTTGCACCTGTAGTCCCAACTACTCGGGAGGCTGAGATGGGAGGATTGCTTGAGCCCAGGAGGTTGAGGCTGCAGTGAGCCAAGGTTGTGCCACTGCACGCCAGCCTACACAACAGAGAGAGAGGGAGATCTCAAAAAAAAAAAAAAAAAAAAAAAAACCATGAAGTATGTATTCTTATTATCCTCATTTTACTAGAGGGGAAACTAAAGATTGGAGAGATTAGGTCTCTTGCCCAAGATCACTCAGCAAACAACTGGTGATGAAATTCCTCTCAGGTCTGTATCCTTTACAAGAGCTGTATGAATTTCCCCTGAAACTGTCTTAAAACTGCCTTGGAATTGGGGCATTTGTACAGCTCTTCTTGGAGTTCCTGGGGCAGAGTGGCCCAGGTCAGTCCAAGTGGAAGGCAAGTTTACACATGTCCCAAAGCAGAAAACACCAGTTAATCCCCAACTCCTGCTCTAGAAGACAAGGCTTTTTCTCCAGTGGCCACTAGGGTGCAGTATGTATCCCTAAACCCGGAGCCTGGGGGTGGAGTGGAGGAACGCTTACACTTTGCCTCTGGAAAGCTCTCTATGTAAAACTGTTCAGTAGAGTTTATAACCAATATTTTCAAAATTTGCCACATTTCATTTTTTTAATATTATTTTCTCTCTGCTAGTTGATATACACAGTATGAGCACCAGGGGAAACAACGCACGCAGATATTGGAAGGAAGGAAATTCAAGGCAGAGAGGGAAAGCTGTAGCAAAGGCTCTGCGGTGGCAGCGAGCTATACAACTTGAAGGAACAGCAAGGCCACCAGGCTGTAGGGGAGTGAATGATGGGGGGAGTAGCAGGGCTCAGAACAGTAACAAAGGGAACCTGATAGTGTGGGCCTTTGTAGGCCATGGGAAGGTTTAGGGCAAAGGAGTGAATGATAAAGCCTAGCTTTTTGTTGTTTTTGAAACAAGTCTCGCTCTGTCTCCCAGACTGGAATGCAATGGCGTGATCTCGGCTCACTGCAACCTCTGCCTCCTGGGTTCCAGCGATTCTCCTGTCTCAGCCACCCGAGTAGCTGAAATTACAGGTGTGCACCACCACGCCCGGCTACATTTTGTATTTTTAGTAGAGACGGGGTTTCACCATGTTGGCCATTCCAGTCTCAGGTGATCCGCCTGCCTCATCGTCCCAAAGTGCTGGGATTATAGGTGTGAGCCACCACACCCAGCCCGCTAGCTCATTTTTTTAAAGGGTAATGCTAGCTGCTGTATTGAGACTAGACCACAGGGCTGAGTGGGAACAAGGAAAGAGGCTGGAAGACCAGAAGGCCCTTGCTATAATCTGAAAGAGGCAGCATTGGCTGGAACCAAGGTAACAGTGCTGTAGTTGTGAGGAGTAGCTGGATTCTGGACACATTTTGCAGCTTGACACCTATAGCTTTTGCCGACAGCTGGGATGTGGGGTGTGAGAGCAAGAGAAGAGTCAGGGATGACTGTAAAGTTTTTGGCCTGAGCAGTTGGAAGACTGAGTTTGATGTTTACTGAGATAGGAAAGTGTGTGGGAGGAGCGGGCTTGGGGATGAAAATCTGTCCAGTAGGCAGTTGTGTGTGGGAGTCTGAAGTCTGGAGACAGGACTGGGCTGGAAATCTAATTTGGGGAGCTGTTAATGACACCTATAATGGTATTTAAAGGCTGGTGAAGTCATGTAGGGAAGGAGAGTGAAAGAGAAGATGTCCAGAGGCAACTATGCCCTGGGCACACCCTCATCCTGAAGGCAGGAAGCTGAGAACAGGGCAGGAGTTAGAGATGTCCAAAGCCAGAGACAGGGGCCGAAGCTGCAGGACTCAGTGCTACAGGAAGTCCTGTAGGGTGACGGGCTCTAGGGTTTTCTTCCAGGTTGCCTAGGAGAGGATGGGCTTCTCTCACTTATCCTGACCTGTCTGAACCCCTTGAGGGAAGGGCCTGGCCCCAGGGCACATAGTCAGTTAAGGCCTCAAGAGTGTTCAGGCTCCCAGGGCCAAAGAAGGCCATGAGCCTTGGCTACTTCCACTCCTTTTATTTTCTTTTTTTTTTTTCCTGAGATGGGATCTCGTTCTGCCACCCAGGCTGGAGTGCAGTGGCACGATCTCAGCTCACTGCCAGCTCTGCCTCCCGGGTTTACGCCATTCTCCTGCCTCAGCCTCCCGAGTAGCTGGGACTACAGGCGCCCGCCACCTCGCCCGGCTAGTTTTTTGTATTTTTAGTAGAGACGGGGTTTCACCATGTTAGCCAGGATGGTCTCGATTTCCTGACCTCGTGATCTGCCCACTTTGGCTTCCCAAAGTGCTGGGATTACAGGCGTGAGCCACCGCGCCCGGCTGACTTCCTCTCCTTTTCTTTTGCCCCAATATGGGTGCTCTAGAGGTCTCCGCAATCTTTCCCTGGGCTACCTCGTCCACCTGCAAGCCTTCAGCTGCCACTGCTGGGCTTCAGTGCTCTGTCTCCAACGCAGATCCCTGGCTTTCGCTGGATGTCCCACGAGCCTCTCCTACTCAGCATGTTCAATACCGCAGCCATCTTTCCCCCGCAAACTGTCTTCTGATGTCTCCACCACCTACCCAGTTCCTAGACAGAGCCCTGGACAACACCTTCCACCCTTCCCAGAGCCTACTCAAGGCCCATAACTTCCAGCTTCTGAATCTCTTATCTCCAGCTTCTGAATCTCCCCGACCCTTCACCAGCTGTGTCAATTCAGCTGCCTCTCCTTGCTCTCCTGCCCCCAGTCCCTCCCCTTCCAATTCAGCATCCACACAGAGGCTAAAGGGCCCCTTCTCCGGCACAAATCTGGCTCTGCCATGACTTGACTTAACACTCTTTTCTGAATATCTAAGAGATGAAAGTCCCCGCTGCCCACCCTGGCCCCCTAAGCACCTCCAGCCACTCCCTACCTTGCCTGCTCCCTGTCATGCGCATCGATGTGAAGAGAGTCCACCAACAGGCTTTGTGTGAACAACAAGGCTGTTAATTTCACCTGGGTGCAGGTGGGCTGAGTCCGAAAAAGGAGTCAGCAAAGGGTGGCGGGATTATCATTAGTTCTCTAGGTTTTGGGATAGGGGGTGGAGTTAGGAGCAATGTTTTGTGGGCAGGGGGTGGATCTCACAAAGCACATTCTCAAGGGTGGGGAGAATTACAAAGAACCTTCTTAAGGGTGGGGGAGATTACAAAGTACATTGATCAGTTAGGGTGGGACAGAAAAATCACAATAGTGGAATATCATCAGCTATTTTCACTTCTTTTGTGAGTCTTCAGTTGCTTCTTCAGGCGATCTGGATGTATACATGCAGGTCACAGGGGATATGATGGCTTAGCTTGGGCTCAGAGGCGTGACACTCCCCTGCAGCCACACTGAGCAGCCTGGGGCTCTGAACTCTGGGCCTTTGTTCCTGCCGTTCCCTCTAGCTGGAACCCCCAAACCCCTGTCCCTGGTGAACAAGACTGCCTAGTGGGTGAGAAGTACCTTGAGAGCTGGGGTAGGCACTGGGTTGGGGGTCGGGGTGGCGGGGAAAGAGCGAGTCCTTCCAGCGGGGCTCTGGAGGACCTCTCAAATGAGGCATCTCCTTCCCGCATCAGAGACTCTTGCAGAGCCAAAGGTTGGGTGGGCCCAGGAGGGCACCTTCAACTAGCCTTCCTCCGCCCAAAAACTGTGTCTCCCTTAGCCTTAGAAGTTTATCATCTGTCTCATATCCCCTGGCACAGGACCAGAGGCCAAGGCAGGGCTTGGGGAATGGCGAGGGTTGGGGAGGGCAAGAACACGGTTTTGCTAGCCCTGACAGGGCTCTTCCAGGGGCCCATTGCAACCCCCATCTAAGGACTCCTCCTCATTGGCCAGTGAGGGTTTGGTTGGGTCCCTGGAGGACTCAAAGGATCAACCCAAAATTTGGGGCCTCATCTGTGTGAGCTGTGTATGTCTTCTCCCTCAGCCCCTGACCTCAGAGCCTCCACCCTCCACTCACCAAGCCTTCCCACTGGACCCAGAACCATCCTCTCCAGAACCCCCACCTTGGCTCCTGACCACGGAGACAAGGGAAGACCATGAGCTCTGGCAAACTCCACCTAGCCTTGCTACATCACAAGGGAATGCTAGTGTCAAGAATTAAACTTGAAGCATCTGGGTTCCTCTCAGCCTCATTATCCCATTTTTGAGGTATGAAAACTGAGGCCCACAGAGATTAAATCACTGGCCCAAAGTTCAGGGTGCGCACTTGAGTGGGTTTTTTTAATTTGTAGTTTTGTTTTGTGTGTTGTTTTAACTATACCTGTATGTTAATATATACTCATGTTTACAAAATATATTTAATACACAATTTAAAAACCAAACAAGGCCGGGTGTAGTGGCTCACGCCTGTAATCCCAGCACTTTGGGAGGCAGAGGCGGGTGGATCGCCTGAGGTCGGGAGTTAAAGATCAGCCTGGCCAACATGGCGAAACCCTGTCTCTACTAAAAATACAAAAATTAGCCAGGTATGGTAGCGCATGCTTGCAGTCCCAGCTACTCAGGAGGCTGAGGCAGAAGATTCACTTGAACCCGGAAGGCAGAGGTTTCAGTGAGCTGAAATCGCGCCACTGCACTCCAGTCTGGGCAACAGCGCAAGACTCTGTCTCAAAAAATAAAAAATAAAAAAACAAAAATAAATAAAAAATAAAAACAAAACAAAACCTAGCCAAGGTCACCTCCTTGGTTTCTGGCTGAAAGCACAGGCTTCACGGGCACATTGACAAGGGCTATAATTCCTGCTCTCTGCCCCTTACTGAGCCAATCTCCCCGGCCTCAGTTTCCCTGTATGTCAGATGGGCATGACGACGTGCAGCTCCCTTCAGAGGGTGCATAGTGATAGCAGCACACACACTCCCATGTGCCAGGCATCGCCCGTGTCATCCTCCCAGCAGCACTGTGAAGTGGGAACTATTATCTTACCAAAGGATATGGCTAGTGAGTGGCAGGGCCGGTATTTGGATCCAGGCGGGCTTACTTCATTGTCTGTGCTAAGTGCCACAGTATGAGCCCCTGCCACGTACAGGAGGGCGGGGGTCACCCTGAGTTTCACTGTTTCTACTGTAAGATCAGCACAGAGGTGGGTGTGGAGCAACTGTGCTGTTCAGAGTGACTCCGGCCTCCTCACATGAGGGTGTCAGCATGAGGCCGGGCCTGAGGCGACTGCTCCCACCTCTTCCTAGGCTGCAGGACCCCATCTGAGGGAGGAAACCTAAGACCAGCCAGATCAGGGTGCTGCCAGTATCCCTTGGAATCCCTGGAGCTGAATGGGAGAGCAGGCCAGGCAGGGGTAAGGGGCTTCCCTCAAAGCTGGGACTGCTAGGCTGAGAACCATACACGCATCTGCAGAGCCCTGGATGGGCCTGGCCTGGGAGTGGGGCCATGACATGAGGCTTCAAAGTGCTGTAAGAAGAGCTGGGGGGCTCTCCAGACACCAAAAGATCCAAGCCTTCTGTACATGTGGGGAAACTGAGGCCCAGAGAGGGAAGGGGTCCTATCCAGGTCACACAGCCAGTCCATGGTGGGACTGGGAGAATGGGAGAGGGTCCAGTGCTCCCATGGCTCATGTCCTAGCCTGGGTCCCAGAGCTGCACAGATCCATCTACAGGAGGAACCATGCGTATGCATGCATGTGCATACGTGTGTGTGTGTGCGTGTGCATGACAGCAAAACCAAGAGCAGGGACCTACAAGGTACTATGATGCCCACCCCACCTTATCCTGATGCCTTCCTCCCTCCCTCCCTCCCTCCCTCCTCCTTCCTTCCTTCCTTCCTTCCTGATGCAGTGCCTGTCTTTCTCCTCCAGAGACTGCCCTCACCTCTGCCCCAGCCGTTGTTTTCATCTCTCCCCAGGGCCTGGCCTCAGTCCACCCACCATCCCCCTTACTTCTTTGACATCTTCTCCCCTTTCCTCTTTCCATTCCAGCACCATGGCCCCTCCAGCTCCCCCTCAGAGAGCTGGCTGTTCCTTCAGCCTGGTATGTTCTTTCCCCAAGTGTCCACATGGCTCACTCCCTCACTCCTTCAGGTCTTTACTCAAAGTCACCTTCTCAGTGAGGCCATCTGCTCTTCACACCTCCCCACACTTTCTATACACTGCCTGCTTTTTCTCCATAGCATCTATAACACGCCATATATTTTACATAGAACGCTAGCTCCATGAGGACAAGGACTTTTATCTTCCTTATGCCTGTGTCCTCAATGCTGGAATAGTGCCTGGCACACTGGGAGCTCTCAACTGGTATCTGCCAAGAGAATGGAAAGGCTTGCTCTGCAACTGGTCAGGGCTCATCTGAGCCTGATGTTGGGACCAGAAACTGCAAGGTGTTAAGGGCAGCGGGCCTAGTGCAAGCCTGTGGCAGAGCAGTGGACAGCAGGTGGGAGCTCTGTACGAACCCATGGCTGCCCTGCCTCCAGGGCCCCTCCCGGGGACAGGAGGATACCAGAGGGCTGAAGTGCTTGGGGAAGGGCAGAGGAGGGTAGGAACCAGAGCCCTGGGCCCCGTATATGCCTCTCTCAGCTGTAACTGAGGCCTTGGGACCATTCTGCTCTGGAATGCCAAGAATGAGAGAGGCTCACAGGGCCACTGAGGGTAAGACTGGGGAAGGGGCTTACAGAGGGTCACCGAAGAAAGCTATTGTACAGCTGGGGACTTCCAGCTGTGGGCCCTTCCCTGGTCACTCCCAGCCCTGGTTCCCCTGGCTCAGCTCCTCCCACCATGGGATGTCAGACACAGTCGTCCTCCCTGGATTCCCTGTGATCTCACCAGGCTCCCCACCTGTTACCCCTGCCCCCCATTCTCACACTACAGCTATTCCTTCTTTGTCTTTTTAAATACTACATACTGGCCAGGTGCGGGGGCTCACGCCTATAATCCTAACACTTTGGAAGGCCAAAGCGGGTGGATCACTTGAGGTCAGGAGTTTGAGACCAGCCTGGCCAACATGGTGAAACCCGGTCTCTACTAAAAATGCAAAAATTAGCCGCGCATGGTGGTGCGTGCCTGTAATCCCAGCTACTTGAGAGGCTGAGGAAGGAGAATTGCTTGAACCCGGGAGGCAGAGGTTTCAGTGAGCTGAGATCACGCCACTGCACTCCAGCCTGCGCGATGGGAGCGAGACTCCATAAAAAAAAAAATATATATATATATATATAAAACATACAAACAATATGGATCACATTTATATGCTATAAATCATATAATAAACCCACAAATGTCCAACCCCAGAACTAGAAAATTATTAATAGCTTGTACTACTCTGGTATTCCTCCCCATCTGCCTGTAGGAATTATTTCTTTTTCTAAAATAGCTTTCTTACATACATATATATAGTGGAGAATGTAGTTTTGCTTATTTTTTAGCTACAAGACTGGTGTCACATTGTATATAGTCTGTATTACTTTTTTGTTTTTTGAGACGGAATCTCACTCTGTCACCCAGGCTGGAGTACAGCAACACAATCTCCACTCACTGCAACCTCCGCCTCCTGGATTCGGGGGATTCTCTCCTGCCTCAGCCTTTTGAGTAGCTGGGACTACAGGTGCCCAACTACGCCAGGCCCCCCCCCTTTTTTTTTTTTTTTTTTTGAGGCCGAGTCTCTCTCTGTCGCCAGGCTGGAGTGCAGTGATGCAATCTTGGCTCACTGCAACCTCTGCCTCCCAGATTCAAGCAATTCTCCCACCTCAGTCTCCCGAGTAGCTGGGACTACAGTTGCCTGCCACCACACCCAGCTAATTTTTGCATTTTTAGTAAAGACAGCGTTTCACTATGTTGGCCAGGATGGTCTTGATCTCTTGACCTTGTGATCCACCCACCTCTGCCGCCCAAAGTGCTGGGATTACAGGCGTGAACCACTACGCCCAGCTACTGTTATTACTTTTTATGCCTCCAGAATTTTTCTGTGTTGTTGCAGGTGTCTGTTGTGCCTTAATTTTCGCTATTATAGAGGATTCTATTATGTGCAATTGCACAGCCGTGTATGTATCTGTTCCCCTGTGGATGGACTTTTGGGTTGTGTCCAGTGTCTCTTGACCCTCCTGTCATTAATCCACACTCTAGCTACATCCACAGACCCATAACTTCACCAACCCCCATCTTCTACTTCTGAGCTCCAGACCATATAAAAGGCATAACTGTGTTTATTGAGCACTTACTCTGAGCCAGAAACGATTCTCAACATTTTACATGTGGTAGTGCATTTAATTTTCACAGCAACACAAATGGGAGGTAATATTCTTATCGTCATTTTACAGATGAGAAGACCAAGGCCCAGAAGGGTTGAATGTCTTGCTCAAGATCACACACCTTTCGCCACCCCCCATTCCAAGTCCCATAGGCAACTCGGACTCAGCACGTCCGTGATGTAACTTATCATCTTCCTCTCCAAACCATTTCCTCACTTGTGTCCTACTCTCAGTGGGGACATCTCCAATCCCCAGGCCCAAGCTGGAAACTGGAAGCCTTTTCTGACTCCTCCCTCTCCCTCACCCACGCCATCCAAATGGAGCCCAAGTCCTGCATATTGTACTTCTCAGGTATTGATCAATCCCGTCTCTCGTCTCCACGTCCACAGTGCTGACCCATTATTAGGTGCCCAGCTGCTGCTCCTGGCTCATCGCTTCCCAGCAGTCTTCGCAGGCCCATCTCCACCATTTCCAGCATCCTACACACTGCGGCTCAGGTGTGCTTTCTAAACCTCACCTCACCATGTCCCCCACCTCCAGAATGAAGCCCAGCTTCCTCTGCCCATCCCCTCAAACTGTAAAGTGCAGCTCCCAGCCCCAAAAAGGACACCCCCCACCACCATACCTTGCTCTGTCTCCTCCTGGGAAGCCTCCTGGCCTTGACCCAGAGGCTGGATGTGAGTTACCCCACCCCAAGCCCCACAGCCTCCAAGCCTCCCACTCTGTACTCACCTTCTTCCTTATAATTACCTGTTCCCCATTAAACTGCAACCCTCAAAGGCAGAGCACAGCGCACCCACTGCACATCCCCAGTGTCCAGGCAGGGCCTGCACACAGTAGGTGCATAATAATTATTGAAAGGCAAAATGCATGAGCAATGACAGGAACCATGGGTGATGTGATGCTGCCTTCTGAGCCTCAGGCAGCAGAGTGACTCCTGCCTGGCCCCAGGGTCAGCAGATCCTGGCCCCCCATCCCCACCCAGCCTCTGCGGCTGCTTCCCTGGGGCTCTCGGGGCCCTATGAGGCTTCTTCCTGTGTCTTCATGTGTTGTAAGGATTTCCCTCTTTGCATCTTCCTTTCCAATTCCTTCATGTGGGAGCACTCTGGCACCAGGAAGAAGAAAGAGGAGCCCAACCCCTTACCGGCCTTCAATCTATAACAAGCATTCTCAAGGGAATTAAAACTGATTCTTGAGAGGTGAAAAAAAAAATCTTACTCTTTTTTATGTATAAAGCATAGAACATATACAGAACATAAACAGATATATAGTATATCTGTGATATTAAAATTTCATGTGATTAAGAAAAAAAATCTAGAAGACTACTAGGGAAGGCACTAATGAAAAAAAGGCTAAAAAATTCTGATCTACATTCTTGGGCCTTGCCTTGTCTGGTCCAAGAACTGGCCAGAACTCGGGGAAAGGAAGAACCAGGGGAGAGTCTAGAGTCCAATCCCAGGATCCCTTCAAAGTATTTCCAAAGCCGGCCCCCCACCAGCCAGCTGTGGTCCTTTCCCCAAAACAGCCCTTCCTTCCCCTGTGCCTGAAAATCCCTCATTCTGTTTCTGTCATTCTTTCATCTCACCCTGTTCCTACTGAGGGCACAGGTCAGCTCTTCCCCATTCTCCCCCTGGGGCACCCCGGTTCCCAGGGCGTGAAAGACTCAAGGCGCCTCACCTCTACACCTTGGGCTAAGACATAGCCCTAGAGCTCCTGGAAGGACCCAGAAGGGAAGCCTGACCACAGGAGGCCCCCAGGAAGTGGGGCTACTGCTGTGGGACAAGCCTTGCTTTATTGGGGAAGGGATGGGATCACAAATAATCTCTACTTAGAAGTGCTCCAGGGCCATGGATTCATGTAAGGGCGGGGCAGGGTGGAGTGAAGATCTGATGGCAGGGCTCACGGAGACGGGGGTGAGGGGAGAGATCGTGGGTTCATGAGATCCCATCTTGGGCAATACGGTTATCCCGTGGTCTTCGCGTGCCACAGAGTCCTCCAATTTCAGGGGTTCCCGTGGGATGGTGGAGCCAATGAAGACCAGGTAGATGATGCCACCTAGACAGGCACCCAGAAGTGGTGCCACCACTGGCACCCACCACCAGTTCTCCCCTTCGCTGCAGGCAAGAGGCAGAGGCCTGCTGAGGGGGCTGATGCCCAGGACAGCACCCTCATCCACCTCGGCCTACGACAGGTTGAGCAGAGGAGTCATCCCCAGGCTACCCCAGTAAACACCCCCAACCCGGGGCCCTGGTCAGCCTCAGCCCAATTCAGGGACAGGGTTGACACCCAGTGCAGGTGGCCTGGGGAAATGTTGGGACTCACTCCTGCTCCCCAGGCCACCTGGGGGTTCAGCAGGACCCTACTGCGCTGCCCCTCACAACACCCACCACCCCTAAACACACAGGGGAACCACAGAAAAACTCGAAGGAATGGGCCTGGGCAGGGGCAGTACCTGAAGACCTGTTTGCCCCAGCCAGCAATGAAGGTGAAGACGCGAGGGGGCAGGTCCCGGGACGGGTTGATGGCATATCCTGTGTTCATACCGAGGGACACCCCAATGATGACCACGAGGATGCCTATCACCAGCGCCTGTGTTCCTGGCAGTGCTGGGTTGTTCTCCTGGTCCGTGATGGCGAAGAGACACAGCTGGAGCATCCCGGTCAGCCACGCCTGAGGAGCAGATGCTGTGGCAGCTCACCTGGGCCGCTCCCCAAGCCACAGGACCTCGGCAGTGCCCCAGATCCAAGCCCACCAGCAGAGACACGTCTCGGTACAGTCTCCATCCAGAGTTTTTGTCCTGTCTATCCGGAGGGGCTCCCTGCTGGCTCCGTCCGTCCTCAGGGGTGGAGGGTAGGGGGAGGGGTACTCATCCCGGACCACTGACCTCATTCAGGAAGCCCCGCCACAATGTCATGTGATCAGGAAGGTAGGTGGCAAAAATGCCAGCTGTAGCGACGGGACCGGTCACCATCAGCTGTCCACCCGAAAAGTGGAGAATGGCCGCTGCGGAGACACAGACTGTCGTGTGAACCTGACCCCAGCTAAGCCCCACTAGCGTCCCAGAAATGAGGTTATAGGTTAGAGGGTGGGGGAGCTCCAAGGCTTTTTTCTCCTAGCTGTTTTTACTAATCAGGACACTGAGGTCCAATCTGCCCATATTTCATAGGAGGCGACTGAGGCCAGAGGCGGACACCTGGGCAGGACACTCACTGTAGAAGAGGGTGTAGATGGTGGCAGCTGCCAGGAAGGAGCCCAGGAACTGCCCCAGCACATAGACCGGAAACTTCCTCCAGGGCACGCGGCCCAGTGCACAGTTAGCGAAGGTCACAGCTGCGTTCATGTGGGCCCCTGCGGGCAGCAGGCAAGTGTGTCAGGCAGGGAGAGCAAAACAAACAACAGTGACAAACAGTATTGAGAACAACGATGGCTAGTGTGTATAAGAGTGTGCTCCGTGGCCGGGCGCGGTGGCTCAAGCCTGTAATCCCAGCACTTTGGGAGGCTGAGACGGGTGGATCACAAGGTCAGGAGATCGAGACCATCCTGGTTAACCCAGTGAAACCCCGTCTCTACTAAAAAATACAAAAACATTAGCCGGGCAAGGTGACGGGCGCCTGTAGTCCCAGCTACTCGGGAGGCTGAGGCAGGAGAATGGCGTAAACCCGGGAGGTGGAGCTTGCAGTGAGCTGAGATCTGGCCACTGCACTCCAGCCTGGGCCACAGAGCGAGACTCCGTCTCAAAAAAAAAAAAAAAAAAGAGTGTGCTCCGTGACAGAGCTCTCTGTCATGTGACCACGCAGTGAGGCCGGGGCCACGGTCTTCGTTTCACTGTTAAGGAAACTGAGGAACAGATGATGAAACTGAGGAACAGGTGATGACTTGCCTAAGATGACCCAGCCAATGAAAATGGTGGGTCAGGGGGACCCGGGAAGAATCTGGGGCAGACACGTCATAGGCACGGGGTTCAGAGGAGACTTCCTCCTGCCCAGTGGCCAGGCTGAGGCACTGGCTGTGCCAGCGAAGGGGCTGAGGCAGGCAGGAAAGAGCCTTATTGGGGACACCGCATCTTGCCCGGTCCGGCAGGGGCTGCACTCACTCACCAGAAATGTGGCCTGCCACGTGCACTCCCATGGTGACTCCGAAGCCAAAACCCAAGTTGACACCAAGGTAGCTCCCATATTTTTTACTTAGAACCATATGGGCCACGGAACCAAGGCCGAACACCTACAAGGGAGGGCCTCTAAGGGGGCTGCCTGCCCAGAAGCCCCAACCTCAGAGGAGGGCTCAGAGCTCAGTTCTAGCTCCTCACCCCCATGCCCTGGGCCTCTCTGGCATTGCCTCGAAAATCCTCTGCCGCACCCTCTTCCTCCAGAGCCTTCCCTCCTTACTGCCTCCTCTCCTTGCCCCTGCTGAGGCCTCTCAGACCTGAGCTACTGGCCAGGTGGAGCGGCAGTCAGAAGCTCTTACGACAGACATCCAAGCACCTCAGCCCCAGGCCCACCTGAAGTTTTGGGGTAAGGCAGGGCTGCGAGGAGGGGATGGCTGACATGGATTGCACCCTCTCAGAGTCCCTCACACTTCAGGCTGGCCTGAAGGAAGTTTCTTTAAGGGACCTCCAGGCCGGGCGCGGTGGCTCAAGCCTGTAATCCCAGCACTTTGGGAGACAGAGACGGGTGGATCCCGAGGTCAGTAGATCGAGACCATCCTGGCTAACACGGTGAAACCCCGTCTCTACTAAAAAACACAAAAAACTAGCCGGGCGAGGTGGCGGGCGCCTGTAGTCCCAGCTACTCAGGAGGCTGAGGCAGGAGAATGGCGTGAACCCAGGAGGCGGAGCTTGCAGTGAGCTGAGATCCGGCCACTGCACTCCAGCCTGAGGTGACAGAGCGAGATTCCGTCTCAAAAAAAAAAGGGGGACCTCCAAATCCATCCATGCCTGACTCTGCCAGGAACCCCTCCCTGCATACACACACACACACACACACACACACACACACACGTACCCTCCGCCCCAACCTCCACAATGCTGGAACAGTGGGGTCCTAACTGTCTTGCCCTCAGCTTCATTTCCACTGACCCCAGGCAGCATTCCCAAGCTTCTGCTGCTTGCCCATCCCTCACGGCTCCTCAGATGATGCCGCCTTCACAGGGGAAGGGGTGTATCTTCAGGCCCATTAGCCTCAGTCTAGAGCCACTGTTCTCTTCAGCCCTAGCTCTGTGCTATCCTCTCCCTCTGCAGAGGCCTCCATCTCCCCAGTACCTTCCATCCTCCCATTGATCGGCTTCCACAGACTGGAGTCTCATCCTTCCCGGCACACCATCCCACCCCTGCCCAGCGTCCTGCTCCACCTGCGGGCTCCTGGTCGCCCCTCCCTGTTTCGGTCACACGCTGCATGAGAGAACACGCTGTCCAGCTGCTTCACCCCCTCCCTCGCACCCCCTCGTCAATCTGGCTTCCACTTCCACATGTCACAGACACCAAAGCTCTCTCCAAGGGCTCCAGCAACCCCCTGATTTTCCAAAGGTCTTTTCAGGCATGGTTTTACCACATCGACAGCTTCAGCTATGCTTGATGCAGTAAAATTTCCGTCATCTCTGCTGGGAGGCCAGATCCCTATTTGCAAATCCCCACTGGAACTCTCCTGGTGTTCCACGGCCGTCTCAGGTTCTGTTGAAGGTTCGCCATCTCACAACACACCTGCTCCTCCCTCTATGTTCCCCCATCCCCGTTGGCAGAGCCAGAAACTCAGATGTTGCAAATGGGAGCTTCCTTGCTATCCTCCCCAACACTCAATTAGCTCTGCTTACATGCTCCCCAAACCTCACCCAGCCTCCTCCTTGCAGCCAGAGTCACCTTCCTAACAAAAACCCCATTGCATCTTCCCTGGGCTCACTCACTGGCTCCCCTCCACTTCTAGGATGAAGTCCAAACTCAGTAGGCCACCATTTAAGACCCTGCATAATTTCATCCTTTCTGCCTGTTTCATATCTGCCCCAATATTCTTTCTATTCAGCAATAGTATTGCTACTAAATAATAACAACAACCATTTATTGAGCACTGCCTACATGCCAGCAAGTTACACTGATCACCTCCTTTAACCCTTACACACCAATGTTATGAGTTAGGTACTATTATTCTCCCCCACTTGACAGCTGAATAACCTGAAGCTTAGAGAACTTGAATGGCTTGTCCAAGGTCACACAGCCTGTACATGGTGAGCCAGGACTAAATCCAGGCAGTTACCTATGCCAGATGGCCTCAAACCAAACAACTGTGCTGCTGCACGCATGCCTTACTTTCTTGTGCCTCTGTTTTGCTTGTTTGTTTGTTTGATTGATTTTTGAGACAGGGTTTTGCTCTATCACCCAGGCTGGAGTGCAGTGCCATGACCAGGGCTCATTGTACCCTCTATCTCCTGGGTTCAAATGATCCTCCCACCTCAGCCTCCCAAGTAGTTGGGACTATGGGCATGTGCCACGGCACCCAGCCAATTTTTTTTTTTTTGAAACAGAGTCTTGCTCTGTTGCCCAAGCTGGAGTGCAGTGGTGCGATCTCGGCTCACTGCAACCTCCAACTCCCTGGTTCAAGTGATTCTCCTGCCTCAGCCTCCCGAGTAGTTGAGGTTATGGGTGCATTCCACCACGCCCAGCTATTTTGTTGTATTTTTAGTACAGATAGGGTTTCACTCTGTTAGCCAGGCTGGTCTCAAACACCTGACCTCAGATGGTCGCCTGCCTCAGCCTCCCAAAGTGCTGGGATTACAGGCATGAGCCACTGTGCCTGGCCCCAGCTAATTTTTTCTATTTATTTTTTGAGACGAAGTCTCGCTGTGTCGCCCAGGCTGGAGTGCAGTGGCGCGATCTCCCACTCACTGCAAGCTCCGCCTCCCGGGTTCATGCCATTCTCCTGCCTCAGCCTCCCGAGCAGCTGGGACTATAGGCACCTGCCACTACGCCCAGCTATTTTTTGTAGTTTTAGTAGAGACAGGGTTTCACCGTGTTAGCCAGGATGGTCTCGATCTCCTGACCTCGTGATCCACCCACCTCAGCCTCCCAAAGTGCTGGGATTACAGGTGTGAGCCACCGCGCCCGGCCTTTCAATTTATTTTGTGTAGAGATGAGGTTTCACTATGTTGCCCAGGCTGGTCTCGAGCTTCTGGCCTCAAGTAATCCTCTCACCTCAGCCTCCCAGAGTGCTGGGATTACAGGTGTGAGCCACCATGCCTGGCCAGAATATCCTAATAATTTTACACTGACTACATCTTGAAATAGGATTTTGGATATATGGGTTAATTATTAAAATTAATTTCACCTGTTGCTTTTTACCTTTTTAATGTGGATACTAGAAAAATTTAAATTATATAGATGGCTTGTATTGTATTTCCCCTGGAGAGCTTTGTTCTAGCGTTGATGAAAGAGAAAACCTGGAGAATTGTGGACATGAGGGCCGAAGTCAAAGCCGTCAGTGAAGAAGGCCCCAGGAGGGGGTACAGGGTAAGAAGGCAGACCAGGCCAGGCACAGTGGCTCACGCCTGCAATCCCAGCACTTTGGGAGGCCGAGGTGGACGGATCACTTTGGGTCAGGAGTTCAAGACCAGCATGACAAAACCCCATCTCTACTAATAATACAAAAATTAGCCAGGTGTGGTGGCACTCGCCTGTAATCCCAGCTACTCAGAAGGCTGAGACAGGAGAATTGCTTGAACCCGGGAGGCGGAGGTTGCAGTCAGCCAAGATCGAGCCACTGCACTCCAGCCTGGATGACAGAGCAAGACTCCTTACCAAAAAAAAACAAAAACAAAAGGTAGCTGGGGCTGCCCCTAGAGCCACACATCACACTCATGGGTGGACGCTGGAAACCTCAACTGTGAAGCAGGTGTTGAAATGGGAGAGGAACAGAGAGAGAATGTGCCATGGATGTCGAGGAGAAACCGTTTCCCAAGGAAGGTGCGGTCCACACTGTCGCATGGAGCTTCTAGGTCAAGTGCGTACAGGCCTAGAAAGCATGCTTTTGAATGTGACAATCCAGCAGTCATTAGGAACATGGTGAGCACTGCGTCATCCAGCTGTGGAGGCAGAAGCCCGGTTCCAGAGCTGGAGAGGTGAGGAGCTGGCAGCAAAGGGTTGAAAGGCACCAGTGTAGACTCCTCTTTGAGAACTCGCCTGAGGAGCAGGGGAGAGAGAACAGGATCCACGAAGGGGCTGACAGGGTGAAGGGAGTGAGGTTTCGTTTTGTGTTGTTTTCAGTGGAGAAACTTCGGTATGTTTATAGGCTGAGAGAGGGACAGGCTGAAGATAAAGGAGAGAATAAAAGGACAGAGTGAAGTACCTGAGTAGGCTGGACAGCTGGATTGGTGCAGAAGTGGAGAGGTCCTCTAGGAAGGAGAGGACCGCGCCCCAGCCAAGGGGTGATATGTGGATACGTGGGTGGTTAATGGGTCTGGTGGTGAGAGGGACAAGAGAGTGAGCTGAACACCACAGGAAGTGTTGATTATTTTACCTGTCAAGCAGCAGATCAAGCCATTTGCTTATTTAAGAAAAAATAAAAAATAATAAATAAAGTCAGAGTACAGAGCAGATTTGGGGAAGTCTGAGAACATGTGAAATAGCCCAGATATGGTGGGGGAGAGGCAGTTGAGCAGGGCCCACTGGGTCCCTCAGAAGCCCCAGGACAGAAGCAGGGGAACCCAGAGCTGGGCTGGCTTCGGATCCAGGATAACGTATAGCAGGGGAGGACAGGAACAGATGTGGGTGCACTGCGGAGTGAGGCCAGGACAGGTTGACAGGTTGGCGGGTTAAGGAGGTAGAGGGACTGGAGCAGGCATGGAGGGTCTGAAAACAGAGGGGGCCCCATGGCCTTTTCCCCACTCCAATACCATGTGCTAAAAATACTGGATGAGCATAGGCCAGGTGTGGTGGCTCACGCCTGTAATCCCAGCACTTTGGGAGGCCGAGGCAGGCAGATCATGAGGTCAGGAGTTCGAGACCTGCCTGGCCAACATAGTGAAACCCCATCTCTACTAAAGATACAAAAAATTAGCCAGGCGTGGTGGCACACACCTGTAATCCCAGCTACTCGGGAGGCTGAGGCAGGAGAATCACTTGAACCCAAGAGGCAGAGCAGTGAGCCGAGATCGCGCCACTACGCTCCAGCCTGGGCAACAGGGTGAGACTCCATCTCAAAAAAAAAAAAAAAAACTGGGTGAGCGAATGAACCCCACATGATTCCCTGTGTCAGGGTTGCCAACTGGCAACTCATGCCCTAATTCATCCAGCGCACAGGTTTTGTTTAGATAACTTGGTTTTGAAGAACAGAAGTTTCCGTCTCTCTTGAAAAATGAGCAGCTCAGGCAACACTGGCCTGCATTCCACCCTCCATGGCAACAGTCAGCTGGAGTGGCAGCAGCTACAACCTTGCACAGATTGGCACTCAGCAGCCAGCCAAAGTCCCCACCGCCCTGAGTTGCCGCTCTCTTGGCCCCTGTAGCATGTGATCTACAACCCTTGCCCCATGGCTCACGTGTACGGCTGGTTTTCCAGGGCCCGGATGGCTCCAGCCCCTCCTCTCCCTGATCAGTGAATGTGACCCAGCCCATCCAAGTCTCCCCGACAGCCAGGAGGCCAGCTCCAAGGGCAACACCCCTAGAAGCTGCAACATGGATCAGTCCACTTCCCTCGTCCTGGCTGCAGTAAATGGGGCCAAGGTCACACTAGCTTTTTGGCAAAACCTTCACCCTGGTGACTCACTGCAATTCCTATATATATTTAAAAAAAAAAAAAAAAAGCCTCACTTCTTGGCACAGCCTGGCAACTAAAAATAGCAACAACACAATGTCCAATATAGGCTTACACCTCACAAAGTTCTTTTACAAGTGCTACTGTCTTCAGTTCTCACAGCAAATCTGCACAGCAAGAATTTTTCTCCCACTCTATAGATGGGGAAACAGGCCGAGAGAGGCGTCTTGAACTACCTGAAAATGAGGACCTTACCCTGGCTGGGGGAGCATCAACAAGCCAGAGTCTTTAAAAGCTGGCCATATTTAAGCTAAGGGACAGAGCATAGAAGTTAAGGGTCAAGACTGTGATATTAGGCCGGGCACGGTGACTCACGCCTGTAATCTCAGCACTTTGGGTGGCCGAGGCGGGAGGATCACTTGAGGTCAGGAGTTCAAGACCAGCCTTGACAACATAGTGAAACCTCGTCTCTCCTAAAAATACAAAAATTGGCTGGGCATGGAGGCATGCACCTGTAATTCCAGCTACTCCAGAGGCTGAGGCACAAGAATCGCTTGAACCCCGGAGGTGGAGGTTACAGTGAGCCGAGATGGCACCACTATGACAAAGCAAGACTGTATCTCAAAAAAAAAAAAAGACTATGATATTAGACTGCACTGGATTTAATCTTGACTTAAAGTATGACCTTGGGCAAGAGGCTTAGTCTCAAGGAGGCTCGGTTTTCCCATCTGTGAAACTGGGATAATAATAGTACCTACTTCACAGGGCTATTGCGAGGATTTGGGAAGATGCTTCACGTAAGGTGCTTCCCATCACAGAGCCCAGGATGCGTTAGGTGCTCAATGAAAATCTCAATAAAAGGAAGAGAAACACAGATATGAGCAGGTATCAAGCATGTGGGCGGTGCCTTTTCCCTAACAGCTCTCAGGGGATGCACCCTCCTGCCTCCAAGGTTCCAAGGGTTAACAGCCCTCATGGGACTGGAATGTCTTGTGATAAGTGAATTACTTTGCCCTGGATTAAGGAGGGACAGGATCCAGCTGCTGTCCTCACAGCTCAGAAGCCAAAGCAGGAGGGGAGGTAAGAGAGGAGCAGGGGAGGGCCAGAGGCAGAGAGGAGAGAGCAGCTGAGAGCACCTGTCCTAATAACAAGAGACCAATACATGGGTACCACATGTGTACTGCGTGCTGAGACTTGGCATTCTTCACACAAGTCCTCCTGCTATCTGATGTTAGTGTTCCTGTTAACCAATAAGGAAGCTAAAGCTGTGGGCCGGGTGAGGTGACTCACGCCAGCAATCCCAGCACTTTGGGAGGCTGAGGCAGGCAGGTCACCTGAATTCAGGAGTTCGAGACCAGCCTGGCCAACCCAGGCTGAAACCCCATCTCTACTAAAAATAGAAAAATTAGCTGAGCACAGTGGCATGCGCCTGTAGTCCCAGCTACTCAGGAGGCTGAGGCAAGAGAGTCACTTGAGTATGGGAGGTGGAGGCTGCAGTGAGCCGAGATTGTGCCACTGCACTCCATCCTAGGAGACAGAGTGAGACCCTGTCTCAAAAACAAGAAAGGTAAATTTGTGAACAGTTGAGATACTTGTGGATGGTCACACAGCTAGAAGATAACAGAGCTAGGATTCAAACACAGCTCCAAAGCCCATGAAGGCCTAATTCTACACAATATAAGTGAGAAGTCAGGCTTTAAGCCAGGGAGAGACCTGCCCAAGGCCAACTGGTGACTCAGTGGCAGGGTCAGGCTAAGAACCCTGGTGTTCCGATTTCCTCTCTCCCTTGAGTTCCATGGGCCCTACCACACACACAAACATTCTCTCTAACCCCACCTTCCTCTAGCATGTACCTGGCTGCCTTTGCTTCCCTTCCCAGAGGCTGCCCCTTCTTTTTCTAGACCTGGACCCTGCATAAGATGCAATAAACATGGCTACAGTCGTGTTAAGGGCAGAGGCTCACTGGGGTAAGTGGCAGGGCTGAAGCAGGTGGAAAGGGAGCAACCTCAAATCCCACCTGCAGTCTGGATTCTGTCCCAGTCACACACTAAAGAAGAGCCCTTGTCAAGGTTACCAGCAGCCTCCACGTTGCCAAACCCTAAGGCCTCTTGCCAGTGCTCACCTTGCGTGGTCCATCTGCTGACAGCTTCTTCCTGGTGGAACCACTGCCCCCCTCTGTCATGCAGTCTGCTCTGGGTCTCCTCCACCTCTCTGACCATTCCTTCTCAGGCTCCTTTGCGTGCACCTCTTCGTTCCTCAGGCCTCTGTCCTCAAACCATCCTTTTCTCTTTCTGTACACTCTCTCTGGACAATGTTGACAATCACCACCTGTGTTGTGATGAACTTCAACTTTTTCCTTCCAGACCAAGCCCCTCCTGAGCTCCAGCCCCTTGCCTGTGTTTAACTATCTCCTGGATTTCCCTACGGGCATCTCGCCTCTCACCCTGTGCTGGGCCCCGTGCTCCCACATCTTCTGCTGGCAGAGTCTCCCCAGTTCCATCTTCCACAGCCCTGTCAAACACGTGCTTTCTTCTCCAACCCCAGACCAGTCATCACCCTCTCTCTGCCCCAGATCAAAAACAGCCTCTTAACTGGTTCCCTCTTGCCAGCCTTGCCTGTCTTGCTTTTGCTCCACACTGCACCCAAAATTACCTTTAAAATCCAAATCTGATCATGTCACTCCCCTGCTTGCCAGCCTTCAACATCACCCAGTGCCCTCTGGATTCATTCTCAGAGCCTAATCGTCAAGTTTCTCGTCAATATCTCTCTTTTTTTTCTTTTTTTTGAGATGGAGTCTCGCTCTGTCGCCCAGGCTGGAGTGCAGTGACCGGATCTCAGCTCACTGCAAGCTCCGCCTCCCAGGTTTACGCCATTCTCCTGCCTCAGCCTCCCGAGTAGCTGGGACTACAGGCGCCCGCCACCTCGCCCGGCTAGTTTTTTGTATTTTTTAGTAGAGACGGGGTTTCACCGTGTTAGCCAGGATGGTCTCGATCTCCTGACCTCGTGATCCGCCCATCTCGGCCTCCCAAAGTGCTGGGATTACAGGCTTGAGCCACCACGC
>NC_045447.1:46674395-46698332 GCF_002776525.5 Piliocolobus tephrosceles | reverse complement strand
TTTCTTTTTTTTTTTTTTTTGAGACAGAATTTCGCTCCTGTCACCCAGGCTGAAGTGCAATGATGTGATTTCAGCTCACTCCAACCTCCGCCTTCTAGGTTCAAGTGATTCTCCTGCCTCAACCTTTGAATAGCTGAGATTACAGGCGTCCACCACCATGCCCAGCTAATTTTTGTATTTTTAGTAGAGACGGGGTTTCACCGTGTTGGCCAGGCAGGTTTCAAACTCCTGACCTCAGGTGATCCACCTGCCTCAGCCTTCCAAAGTGCTGGGATTACAGGCATGAACCACTGCACCTGGGCCTCTTCAATCTCTTCACCCTGGGTTTCCCTTCTCCCCATTTCCAGCCATGCCCCGGATATCCCAGTGCATGGTTTCATTTGACCACCACATATTATGAGCCCTTTCTGTCCAAAAAGACTTGATGAGAAAGGCCCCCCACCTCTTTACTTTCCTCTGCTGCTTCCCCTGGCTCCCAGCTCAGAGGCAAGGAATGGACAATGTGACTTAGGGGTCAGCATGGGGAGGGGGTCATGGACGGCCCTGGTGGAGCCCCACCCACTTCGTGCTGCCCACCCACTCACCATCATGACATACGTGCTCATGAACTCAGCCAGGAACTCTCGCACCATCTTCTTCTGCAGTGTGTTCTGGATCTTTGCTATCACGGACCACGAGACCATTTTGGAGCCACGGGTGGACCTGAGACAGTGACCCGAGCCCACGGACAGAAAGGAGACTCAAGTCTGCCTGCTGCCCATCAGCTCTTCAACTCACAACTGAGTTAATGGGTAACCCAGCAGCCTCACCACACACACCTCCTCTTGCCCAGGGCAGCTGGGACAGCTGGAATTGGAGACGCTTGAGAGCCATGGGGACATGGAGAGGAACTGGGGTAGGTGGCCAGGCCACGCTCCTTCTAGTTGGGACTGGACCAGTAAAAATGGCACACTAATGAAGCCACTTTGCAGGGGGGCAGGTGGGGAGCTGAAAGTGCGATCCACGATGCCAACAAGTCTCTGGGAAAAAGCAGGGTAGGAGAGAGCAGACTGGAAAGTGGAGCTCAGTTGTCTCTGTCTATCCATCTGTCTGTCTGCCTATCTGCTAGAGCCAGAACTTTGGGGTCACAGGCCAGGGCCTGGCAACAGTGAGGCACTCTACAAACAGCATGAGGTGTGACAAAGTCTGCTGCCGAGCTCTATAAACAGCACTGAGCGCTGAAACATGTGCCAGGTTCTGTCAAAGATGAAGGGGTTAGCAAAATGCACCAGGTTCTACAACCAGGTCAGTGCAAACAGAGGTTTGTGAGAGAGTGAGTGAATGAATGAATGACCGAGAGAGAGGGAGGGAGAAAAGGAAGGACTGGATCTTACTTCCTGGTGTATTTTCAGTGCCTAGCACAATGCCAGGCCATAGTAGATATACAATAAATATTTGTTGAATGAGTGAAAACGGGGGAGTCTGTCTTACTCTCAACTAGATCCTCAAAGCTTCCCAAAGTGCCTGGCACTTAATATATATTTAGTGAAGTGCACGGTTAGATGGACAGGTAGATGAAACAGTGAGTAACAGGTCCCAAATCTGCATATAGGGAGAGGTATAGGACTGGAGTTTGGGGAAGGTGGTGGGGTGGGGATGGAAGATAAAGAGGAAGAAGAGGGGCCGGGCCCAGTGGCTCATGCCTATAATCCCAGCACTTTGGGATGCCAAGGTGGGCAGATCACCTGAGGTGGGGAGTTCGAGACCAGCCTGACCAACATGGAGAAAACCCATCTCTACTAAAAAATACAAAATAAGCCAGGCATGGTGGCACATGCCTGTAATCCCAGCTACTTCGGAGGCTGAGGCAGGAAAATCGCTTGAACACGGGAGGCAGGGATTGCGGTGAGCCAAGATCTCACCACTATACTCCAGCCTGGGCAACAAGAGCGAGACTCCGTCTCAAAAAAAGAAAAAAAGTCAAGGGGAAGAAGAGGGATACAGATACCTCTAAGTGTGGCCTTAGTGCTTATTTGGACTAGTCACTCTGCTATCTCACTGTCTGCATGCCCAGAAGCTGACACCAGCCCCTCAACTCTTCTGGCCAGGCCATCCTTGCACATCACATACTGCCTTAGCTGCAGGCCTTTGCACATGCCAGTCCTACGCCCAGAATGGTCCCCTGCATCCCCAGAGGCTCCTTAACCTGCCAGCCTTCTTTTCTTGACCTAAATTTCCCTTTCTCTGGGAGAGCTGCCTACGCCTTCCTCTAGGCCATTCACTTCCTCCACATGCCCCATGGTGCCCACTCTTTCATCTGGGGCAATGCTCATCACACTGCAAAGTAATTGCTCAATTAGATCAGGCACAGTGGCTCACGCCTGTAATCCCAGCACTAGCTGAGGCAAGCTGATCGCTTGAGCCCAGAAGTTCAAGACCAGCCTGGGCAGCACAACAAAACCTTATCTCTACAAAAAAAAAAAATTAGTCAGATGTGGTGGTGCATGCCTGTGGTCCCAGCTACTGGGGAGGCTGAGGTGAGAAGATTGCTTGAGCCTGGAAGGCAGAGGTTGCAGTGAGCTGAGATCACACCACTGCACTCCAGCATGGGTGACAGAACGAGACCCTGTCTCAAAAAAAAAAAAAAAAAAAAAAAAAAAAAAAAAAGCTTAATTAATTAACTGTTTTTCTTCCTAAGGGCTGGGATCATACCAGTTTCCTTCACTGCAGTGCCTGAACACAGTAGGCATAGTAGATTCAATAAATCTTTGGTTCATTGGCTGGTCGTTGCCTGCTGTGTGCTGATGAGAAAGGAGCCAGGCTTCCAGGATTCCCTTGGTGTTCTGGGTTTCCTGCTCTGTCCACCTCTCCCCTGCTTCTATGGTACCTTCCCAGGGCTGTCTTTGGGTTGCTGCTTGCCTTGGCAAGGTCTCTTCTTCAGGGCTGAGGAGGCTGGCCATGGGATAATGAGACCCCTATACAATGCTGCATGGGAGCTAGAGTTGGGTGGGGACCAGTGGATTATCCACACAGCTCTGCATCCCCCTCCATCTATTCATCCCTGGTTTTGTTTCTCTGGGGCAAGGAATAGAGCAAGGAATGGGATGGGGATGGGTGAACTATGAACAGAGGGTCTCAGCTGAAAAGTGGAAGATGTTTTATTCCATGCCTGGACATCTCTCATTCCCTCTGCTTACTTTTGCTGCTGTGAGGCCAGGGGAATTTAGGAGTCCTGAGGAATGCTGCTGCTCTCCCTAGCAGGGTGAGGTGACCCTCACTGGCCCCCATCTCACCCCAGCTCCCGTGCTGGAGGCAACCACAGAAGAGAGAAGAGAAGTGGACAGAGCAGAAAGCCAAGAACACCAAGAGAATCCGGGAAGCCTGACTCCTTCCTCATCACCACACAGCAGGCAAGACACAGTAAGCAACAGATAACCACCAACCAGCCAATGAACTCAAGATTTCTTGAATCTACTATGCCTAGAATGTTCAGGCGCTGCAGTAAAGGACACTGGTACGATCCCAGTCCGTGGGAAGAAAAGCAATCGATTGAGCAATTACTGTGCAGTGTGATGAGCGCTGCCCCAGCTGGAAGAGGGGCACCACGGGGCATGTGGAGGAAGTGAATGGCCTAGAGGAGGGGGTAGGAGGCTCCCAGAGAAAGGGAAATCTAGGTCAGGAAAAGAAGGCTGGCAGGTAAAGGAGCCTCCAGGGAGGCAGGGATCATTCTGGGCATAGGACTGCCATGTGCAAAGGCCTGCAGCTAAGGCAGCATCTAATGTGCAGGAATGGGCTGGCCACAGAGGAGGGGAGGTGGCATGAGATGGGCAGAGAGGGGCCAGGGCCAGGTGGCAGAAGGCCCTATGGCCCACATTCGGGAGTCTGAACTCTACCAGAGGGCCATGGGCCAACTGGAGGATTTCAGCAGGAGGGCTGCCTCCCCTGCGGAGGCCAGGATGGAGGAAGTGTAGTTAAGGCAGGGTGAGCATCAGCTTCTCCACAGATGAGTGGAGAAGTGGTGGCAGCCCGCGCCACAGAGATGGCAGTGCCAGTGGCCACAAGAGCACAGTCAAGCTGACAGGATTGGTGTTCGGTTAGAGAGGGAAGGGAACGGGGCAGCTCAGCGACGCCCTCGGGTCCTGGCTAGGGCAGCGGAATGACTAGTGTGGGGCGCAGCAGAGAAGCTGCGGGAGAACGGACGAGGAGGCCCTTTCTGGACGTGCTGAGTGTGAGAAGCCTGCTGGCCACCTGGGTGGGATGGCCAGTGAGGAGGCAGCTGGTCATGTGGTCTCACTTACAGACACATTTGGAGGTCAGCAAATCACAGATGGTCCTCTGAGCCATGGACACAGAGAGAGCCCAAGGAGAGGGTACAGACTAAGAAGAGGGGCCCAAGAAAGCCAGCCTACAAAGCAAGGAACTGACAGCCAACCAGATCCCCTAAGTAATCTGCTAACCAACGAACTAAATAGCTAACAACTCACTAACGCTTGTTTGTTTTCTTTTTCTTTCTTTTTTTGAGACAGGGTCTCACTCTGTCGCCCAGGCTGGAGTGCAGTGGCACAGTCCCAGCTCACTGCAGCCTGGACTTCCCAGGATTCAAGCGATCCTGCCACCTCAGCCTCCCAAGTAGCGGGGACTACAGGAGCACGCCACCGTGCCCGGCTATTTTTTTTTCTATTTTTTGTAGAAATGGGGTTTTACCATGTTGCCCAAGCTAGTCCCAAACTCCTGGACTCAAGCAATCCTCCCACCTCAGCCTCCCAAGGTGCTGGGAATTCAGGTGTGAGCCACCACGCCCGGTGGCTTACTAACTCTTTGACTAATCTATCAAAAACCAACTAACTGATTCTCCTGTTAACCAGCTATTAACTCATTTAATTATCTAATCAACCAGTCAACCATAAACTATCCAACTAACCACAAGCCAACAATTCAACCTGCTAACCAACATTTCTTCATTCAACAAACATTTGTTGTCCAGGCATGGTGGCTCACGCCTGTAATCCCAACACTTTGGGAGGCCGAGGCAGGTGGATCACTTGAGGTCAGGAGTTCAAGACCAGCCTGGCCAACATGGCAAAACCCCATTTCCACTAAAAATTTTTTTAAAAAATTAGCTGGGCTTGGTGGCAGGTACCTGTAATCCCGGCTAGGGGGGCTGAGACATGAGAATAACTTGAACCCGAGAAGCAGAAGTTGCAGTGAGCCGAGCTCGCACCACTGCACTCCAGCCTGGGCAACTGAGCAAGATTCCGTCTCAAAAAAGAAAAAAAATTTTTTTTGTTGAGCACCTACTTATGAGTCAAGCACCAGGAATACAAAGTTAAAACCCACTCTCCACCCTTGGGTCACTCTGTTTAATAGAAGAGATGGGTAATGGCAACATTACCAGAGAGAAGCAGCCTGGGACTGGGGGAGCTCAGGGGAGGCATGGGAGGTGAGGCCTGAAGGCGGTTTTGAAGAATGGGCGGGTGGTGGCCTGACATGGCCATGGGGGAGTAGGGTGGTGGTAGAAAGAATGGTGGAAGCTGTGCCATTCTAGATATTTTAGGAGATTGGTGACTGGATATGAGACACGGGGGAGAGGGAAGTATCAAGGATATGACCTGAACTTCTGGCTTGAGCAACTGAGGAGAAGGGGACTCCTGACTGAGCCAAGAGCATAGGAGGAGCTAACTTGCAGGGGGCGGAGGAGGCCATTTCCATCTAGGAGCTGAGTTGCCTGTGAGACACCAGTGGGTCTCTAGAAACAGGATCTAAAGCCCTGGAGAGAGACATAGGCTGGAGGCAGTGATGTCAACAGAGGGGCATTATTCGTTGTCTCCGTCCAAATGTACAACAGGCCAATATCCCTGCTCGTGTGGAGCTGACAGCAATGAAGTGTAATAAGCAAGTACATTTGTATAAGAGAACTTACCAGCTCCTATGGAAAAAAACAGCAAGGAGAGGGGAATTGGGAGTGCAGGGGCTGGAGATGGGGTGTGATTTCAAATAGGGCAGTCAGAGTAATCCTTGTTGAGAATGTGGCGTTGGAGCAAAGCCATGAAGGAGATGACAGTGGGCTGTATGTTAACTGCAGAAAGCCACTCAGGTGGAGGGAATAGTCACCAGAGGACTCCCAGGATATTTGAAGAAAGCAAAGAAAGTCAGTGTGAGGCTGGGTGCAGTGGCTCACGCCTGTAATCCCAACCTTTTGGGAGACCGAGGCGGGTGGATCACCTGAGGTCAGGAGTTCAAGAGCAGCCTGGCCAACACGGCAAAACCCCATTTCTACTAAAAATACAAAAAAAAAAAAAAAATTAGCTGGACATGGTAGTATGTGCCTATAATCCTATAATCCCAGCTCCTCAGGAGGCTGAGGCAAAAGAATCGCTTGAACCCGGGACGCGGAGGTTGCAGTGAGCCAAGATCGCGCCATTGCACTCCAGGCTGGGGGACAGAGTTGGATTCTGTCTCAAAAAAAAAAAAAAAAAAAACACAGAAAAGAAACTCGGTGTGGCTCAGTGTGGCTGGAGGAGGGAAAGCAGGGGGCTGGAGTGGGGAAGCCAGAAAGCTAACAAGAACTACATAGGCAGGGCCTTGGCCATTGCAAGGACTGGTTCTTGTTCAGCCCAAAGACAACGGAGCCTAAGAGGGTGAGAGGTGCTGAGTTCAGTTGAGTTGAAGGCCACCTGCACGCCTTGACCCTCATCCAAGTCTTTCTGAGCCTTCCCTCACCCCAGGACCCAGCCCAGGCAGCAGGTGTAAGATGCTCTTCTTCTGGGACCTCAGGGGTGAGTGGGTGGGTGGGGAGGAGGAGGTAGAGGGGGGACAGCTACCCCAAGGAAGAGGTTGAGGGTGGAGCAGGAAGGGCACTGAAGTGGGCTGGGTGGAGGACGGGGGCTAGAGGGGGAGAAGGGGGTTGGGTACTTACCGCCTGTGCCTGGATGTTTGAACCATGTTTTGTCTTTCAGATTTGTAGATGCTGAGGAGCCAAAGAGAGGTCACCATGGCTGGAGCACACAGAACTTGGCCCCACACTTCTATCAGACCTTGGCCCCCAGGGGAGAAGCCCTGGGGCAGCTCCTACTAGTGCCACTCCCTTAACCCAGCCAAGCAACAGGAGGGAGGAGCAGTGCTCAGCCAATGAGGCGACGCCCTGGAGACCCACCCACCCATGCTGGCCCCAGGACCCCAACCCCAGGCCAGACCCTCCAGCGCTCCTCCAGACCTTCCCTGTCTGCAGCCCGGCTTTGGACTGTGGAGATGCCCTCAGCCTCTGCTCAGTGGCTCCAGCCTCGTATTTGCGTGCTATACATTGAACCTCAAGCCCACTTGCTGCTAACTTAAACTGTGACTGTCCAGGACCTGCACACACACACATGCACGCACACGCGCACGCACACACACACACACAGAAGGTGAACACACAGGATGAGGCTCTGAAAACTCATTTCACCCCTGCACCTTGCCTAAAAATTCCCCTTTGTACTCCTATCTTTCTCTCTAACTGACAGCATGAAGGTAGCCCCAAGTCCCCTCACCCTGTCTGTCCTCCTCATTCTCTAACCCAGTTCCCTCTAGCTGCAGCACAGACTCTTATCCCCAGCCCTGACTGCAGAAACCCTCCAGCCCCAGCTCTAGCCCCGCAGGAGGGGACTCTGCGGGAGGAACAACTCCAGCAAGCCGGCAGCTGACCCATCTCTGGCCTGTACTCTTCCCGCGGTGGTCCACTGCCGGTGGTCTTCAGCTCTCTCCTCCTCCCACCCCCATGGTCTGCTGACAGCCCAGCCCAGCGCATCCCTGCCATCTCTGCTCTACCGCTGGTCCTCCCAACAACCAACTTACAGGTAAGGAAACTGAGGCTCAGAGAGAGGGTGTGTCTGCCTGTGTCACACAGCAACACAGGACTGCACCAGAGCCAGAAAGCCAGGCCTTCCACTCCCAGCCGAGGCTCCTTCCCCAAACAATCCCACAGTCACCTCGTCCCTGTGTGGTACCAAAGGAATGGCCCTTCCAGATCTGGGCACTGAGGAGGCCGCCCCATCCACCCTGCCTGGAGCCCCACTCACTCTGCTGAAATGCCTTGTGATTCTCAGCCTCTGCTTTGGGTGCTTCTCAGTTAAAGCGCATCTTGATCTTGTTCCTCCAAGACAGTCCCTGGCTCAGCTTCCACCCCCAGCTGGGGCTCAGCTATCCCTGTGTCCCCAGTCCAGAGCCTGCCTCTCAGCCCTCCCAGGGCAGCCTCAAGCACTGCTCCTGCTCCTCTAGGGGAGAGGTCAGTAAGGCTAGGGTTTGGCTGGTGCCACTTGAGCCAAGTCCAGATGCACTGCCCAAAATAACATCTGTCGTCTGGCCAGCGGTGCCATGGAGACCGAGTTCTGAAGCAGCCCTTTGTGAGGTCAGAGGTGGAGATCGGGGTGGGCACTCTGGGCCTCACAGTCCCAGAGGAAGGCCTGTCCTCCAAGCCAATGTGCAGCCTGACTCTGGGGCAGCGCGTGAGGAAGCCCTCCCCAAGCCCCAGCCCTGGGGAAGGCTGCAGAGGCCTTTGAGCCCCCAGCGTTGGGGAGAGCTGTGCAGAATAGGACTGGAGGTGGAAGTGTTGGAGATCAACAGCCAGGTGGAGGGGACGCGGGGAGGCCGTGGATCAGTCCTTAGGGAGCCCCATTCTGAAGGGGGAAAGGGAGACTCAAGCCCAGTCCTCAGGGCCCCCAGTCTGAGAGGAAGGAGGACACACAAGCCATATTTGCAGAGAAACACAAGCCTGAGGAAGGAGGCAGAAGCCCAGGCCTGGCCCTCTGAGGGCCCCTAGTCTGAGGAGCAGGTGGAAACCTAGACCCTGTCCTCAGGAAAACACCTCCCTTAGGAAAGGTCAGCAGGGCCCCTGTGAAGGAACCAGAGCTGGATCAGGGCGTGGGGCTCGGGGCTCAGCAGCATGGGAGCTCCAGGACCGAGGTGCGGTCAGGAGAGACCCTGGGGACCAGCGGCAGTCCAAGAGGACTTTTGGAGCCAGGGCCTGACTAGGTCTCAAACAATGGGGCAGGCAGTTCGGGGTTTCAGCAGGTGGCCCAGTGCTGAGACACGAGGGAGGTGTTTCTGGTCTGCAGACTCTGAGGACACTTGCTGTGTGGCATGGTGGACGGTGGGTAAGTCCTGAGAACTTCTGGGGCCAGGCTCCATGGGTGGGAAAAGGCATAGGATTCAGTTGTCCAAAGCCCAGGTATGGGAATGGAACTGTCCTGTAGAGGGTGCCAAAGACCAGGTCTGGAACCTGCATAGCCGCCCCCCCCCCCCACCCTCCCACCCCTTCCAGCTTTTTCTGCAGGTCCTTCTGCAGGGGTGAGGCAGGGAGAGGAAGGGGTCGGCCGCAGTCCTGGGGCTTCCTAGTCAGAAGCCCTCTGTAAGGCACTGACTTCCCCCTGCAGATTTTTTTTTTTTTTTTTTTTTTTGAGACAGATGCCTGCTCCACCCAGGCTGGAGTGCAGTGGCACGATCTTGTCTCACCGCAATCTCTACCTCGTGGGTTCAAATGATTCTCCTGCCTCAGCCTCACAAGTAGTTGGGATTACAGGCGTGCGCCACCAAGCCTAGCTAATGTTTTTTGCGTTTTTAGTAAGGACGGGGTGTCACTATGTTGGTCAGGCTGGTCTCGAACTCCTGACCTCAGGTAATTCACCCGCCTCGGCCTCCCAAAGTGCTAGGATTATAGGGTGTGAGCCACTGCGCCTGGCCTCCCTCTGCAGATTCTACATGGGCTTGAGACTCAGTCTCTTCCTCAGGAAGGGAGGGGTGCACGCCTGGAAATGGGAGAGCCCTGCCTTTATTCCTTTCCCATGTGTGCTCCCAGGGCCGGGATGAGGTCATGTTCGAAGTGGATCTGGGGTCTTGAATGAGGTCAGCACTTGAGCAGAGTTGAACTGGACTGGTGTCAGGTTGGTGAGGGAGGGAATTGGGATCCATGCTGGGGTCGCAGATCAGACCCTAAGCTCATTTACAGGACTTGACCCTGGGGACTGAGAGGTGGAGAAGACACAGTCCCATCTGTCTCATGGCAGAGACAGGTAAGCAGCAGGTGACTTAGGACACACCAGATAAACTGGAAGGAATACAGACAGGGCTAGCCCAAGCTCGAGGGGGACAAGGGTCTTCCGGAAGAGGTGACATGGGAACTGAGTTTTCCAAAACGAGCAGGGGGAGGAAAGGCACCGTGGCATTTGAAGCTTGATGGGATTGTGAGAAAGCCTGGAAGCTGTGAGTGACTTGCAGAGGGCTGCGGAAATGGGCAGGGATAGACCATGAAGGGCTTTGTCTGCCAGGCCAAGGAGTTCAGACTTTAACCCAAGGGCCTGAGGAGCCTTCAAAGGGTTCTTAATAAAGAGAAGAGCAATGGGGTCAACCTGAGATCCCCGAGGTCCCAGGGCATCCAGCAGGCAGAGGCACAGTTGGGCCTGCGCTCGGGAGAGGGGTCTAGCTGGAGAAAGAGAAGAGGAGATATCAGCCCCTGGGCTTCAGCACTAGAGTCGCTGGGGCTGCCCAAGAAGCACAGGGAGTGAGGCAGGGGCCAGGGTCAGGATTCTGGGGAACAGGGATGATGAAGGAGTGGGTGGGGAAGGAGCTGGAAACTCAGACACGGGGCTGCCCAGAGACTGACAGGAGCCAGTAGGGGGCCGTTGCCCCAGAGTTGGGTGATGGGAGGGGCTGGCCAGGCAGGTGTTTGCATACAGCTGCCTGGATGAGCTGGTGGGGATAGAGGGTGGCAACAGCGCTGAAGAAGCTGAGGCTGAGGAGGCAGAAAGTTCAACTGCAGGGGGAGGGGGGGCAGTTAAAGGGACCACCAAGGTGGGAGTTTGGGTCAGAGCTGTGAAGCATGTTAGTCTGCACAGAGCTTGCAGGGGGTCTCTGAGCCAGTGAAGATGGGGGTGGGGCAGAGGGAACACCTGGGGTCCTTTCTTCACAGGATGGGCTTGAGTAGAGGTAGCAGATAAAATATAAGATGCCCAGTTAAATCTGAATTTCAAAGAAACAATATTTGACACAACCTTATACCCGGTATACCTTTAGTCTAACCTCAGGCCCTCTTGATGCTTAAACTGTGACTGTCCAGGACTCACACACACACACACACACACACACACACACACACACACACACATACGGTTTTATTTTTAGCAAATAAAAATATAGCTGGGCGCATTGGCTCACTCTTGTAATCCCAACACTTTGGGAGGCTGAGGTTGGTGGATCACCTGAAGTCAGGAGTTTGAGAACAGCCTGGCCAACATGGTGAAACCCCACCTCTACTAAAAATACAAAAATTAGCCAGGTATGGTGGCAGGCACCTGTAATCCCAGCTATGTCAGGAGGCTGAGACAGGAGAATTACTTGAACCCAGGAGGCAGAGGTTGCAGTGAGCTGAGATGGCGCCACTGCACTCCAGCCTGGGTGACAGGGTGAGACTCTGTCTCAAAATAAATAAATACAAATAAAAATAAAATAAAATACTTGTTTCTTTTTTCTTTTTCTTTCTTTTTTTTTTGAGACAGAATTTTGCTGTTGTCACTGGAGTGCTGGAGTGCGGTGGCACAATCTTGGCTCACTGCAACCTCCACCTCCCGGATTTGAGCGATTCTCTTGCCTCAGTCTCCCGAGTAGCTGGGATTACAGGCATGCGCCACTATGCCCAGCTAATTTTTATATTTTTAGTAGAGATGGGGTTTCACCATGTTGGCTAGGCTGGTCTCAAACTTCTGACTTCAGGTGATCCACCCGCCTCGGCCTCCCAAAGTGCTGGGATTACAGGCATGAGCCACTGCGCCCTGCCTAAAATACTTTTTTCATTCAAACGTTTATTAAGAATATCTTTCTGTGCCAGTAGGTCCATGTCCACCTCCTGCCTGTTGTACAGCATTCCACCTGATGGAAATTATATCATGCGGAATCCTTCTATTGATGGGTGTTTAGATTGTCTCCAATTTTAAACGGACCCAACTCTTCTCTATTATGAACAGGATGGGATAAACACAATTGGCTGAAACTCAATAAAGAATGAAAATGAAAATTGAAATTTTAAAATATCAGAATGAAGAAACAAAAATGACTAAAGATGCTAAAAACTGCCCTCAAATGTTCCCCAAAGTGTTGATACACACACACAAAATAAACATTTTGATTAAATTATTTGTTTCAATCAATATGCCATTGGATTAACTTATCACAAAAACTGCTTTTCATCACATTGTTTTACACTTGTGGTTTTTCTGACTCTTTCGAGCCACGGAATCCTTTGCATAACTCAGGAGCCCATGGTGTAAACAAGTAAGGAAGGAGCTGCTCTGGCTCCAGGCGCAGGGGTGGGGGTAGGAGGGCAGGGTAGGTCTGTCAAGGAGCCCTGGTCTCTCTCAAATCATCTGAAGCCATGAAGGTTCTCAGAATGTCCCAAAAAGAAAAGACACTTAAGCCCCACCCAGGTAAGTGTCTCCTTCCAAACTCATTTTTCAGGTAGGAAAATAGATTCAGAGCAAGGTAACAACTTGCCCAAGATCACCTAGAACTAGAACACCCAGACCAGGGCTCTGGCTCACCCCAAGGAGACCAGGGCTCCCCTACTAGGTGGCGAGGCTGGGGAGGGGCAAGGGCACAGGTAGGACCCAGGAAGGTCTTTAATTCTCACACCCACCAATTACCAGAACTCCCCCTCACCCCCCGCCCAGGCTCTCATCCTTCTCGGAGTCATCCATGGGCTTTCAGGACAGGGCAGATGGAGACCAAGGCAGACAGGATCAGGCACAGCCACTTGTCCAAGGGCAAAGATCCCCTGAAGTCAAGAACCCAGAATTCCAACCCAGGCCTACTCCATCCTAAAAGAGCCTATATTAAGCTGCCTGAAACCAAGGACTGAGCTCAGGCTTGTCACTTTCTAGTATGAGCTGGAGCTATCAGGGAAGGCTTCCTGAAGGAAAAGGGGTCTTATTAACGGAAGCAGCCAGGGAGACAACACTGAAGAAATTTGCATGTGTGAAAGCATTTGTGTCTTTGTATATACCTATATGTGAGCATGTGCCTGTGTGGATGGACAGGTGTGTGGGTGTGTGTGTATGTGCGCACACATGCATCTGCTTATATGTGTCTGATCTTGCATGCAGAAGCCTCTCTGTAGTGAGACACACACACACACACATACACTCCCCGAGTCGCGCACACGTGAACATGCAACCATTCTGCCGTGTTAATATTTCCTTGCCTGCGTCAGCACGGTCCCAGTAAGTGGGCAGCTCGATGCAGGAACGTGCCCTATCTGATCTGGTCAGTGGCTGTGGGTCCGGAACAGGGGGATTAGGGTGGGCAGGGAGCCCATCTCAGTTTCCCCGAGGCAAGCTGCACTCTCTCCACCCTCCTGCTCAGCCAGAGAAAGGAAGCAACCCCAGTGTAGTGTGACTGCCCAGTCTCCCCACTCACGCTGGGGACTCCCTGATGGGACAGCCTCCTTGCTTGCCTCCACGTGGGCCAAGGCCAGCCGTTCCCTGAAAGACCCTCCCCACTCCCTCATCTCTGCCCAAATCCTGAGGCCTCTCTATGCATAGTTGTCCCCTTAAGGACAAACAGGAAGCAAAGACCCTAGGAAATGCTCACAGCGAGCCCCTCCCTTCAGCAGGAAAGCAGCTTTGCAATGTCCAGGTGAGCCAATGGGAAGATGGGATTCAATTGGCAGCTTTCCAGGAGCACAGTGATTGCACCAAGGGCCTGTGCAGAGATCTGTGTGGTCAGGGTCTGGGGTACCAGCACCCATAGGCATTAAGCTTCAGCCAGGAAGGCTTGGTGGGGCATGTGGACCCCGGGGAGAGTGGCACCTCCCTAGTTGCTGGGCCTCTCCCTGGGTTGATGGAGAACCCTCCCACGCCTGCACTGGTCCCTGGGGTGCAGGCTGGGCCAGGCTGGGCTGGGTGAGCAGACACTGTCTCTTCTGCTTTTGGGACAGCCCAAGGGCTAGCGTGAGTCAAACCCAGGTGTCCTGGCTCCTAGCCCAGCTAGAGGATGCCCCAGTGCTTCCCTGAATGGGAGAGAGAAGGCTGGAGCATGGATGGAGGGAGACGCTCACTGCTGAGGCTCTTCCCACAGCATAGCCCCTCTGCCTCCACCTCCCTCAGGCTCCATCTCTGGGCGGTCTCCTCTCCACCCTAGGGGCACATTAGGACTTTCATAGGCCCTCGGCAGTTTTTTTCTTCTAGAGACAGGGTCTCACTCTGTCACCCAGGCTGGAGTGCAGTGGTGCGAACTTGGCTCAGTGCAGCCTCAAAGTCTGGGCTTGGTCAGTCCTCTCACATCAGCTTCCTCTCACTGCGTAGCTGGGACTACAGGCGCACACACCACGATGCCAAACTATTTTTTGTATTCTTTTTGTAGAGATGAGGTCTCACTTTGTTGCCTAGGCTATTCTCAAACTCCTGGGCTCAAGCCATCCTTTCACCTTGGCTTCCTAGAGTGCTGGGATTACAGATGTGAGCCACCGCGCCCAGCCTGGTATCTGTGTGGGTGTGTATGTGTGTGGTAAAAAATACAGCATAAACTTATGTGATCTGAACTATTTTTTTTGGCGGGGGGTCTTAACTTTTTTTGTTTTGTTTTGTTTTGTTTTTGAGTCTTGCCCTGTCGTCTAGGCTGGAGTGCAGTGGTTCGATCTCGGCTCACTACAACCTCCACCTTCCAGGTTCAGGTGATTCTCCTGCCTCAGCTTCCCGAGTAGCTGGGACTACAGGCGTGCCCCACTACGCCCGGCTCATTTTTGTGTTTTTAGTGGAGACAGGGCTTCACCATGTTAGTCAGGCTGGTCTCAAACTCCTGACCTCGTGATCCGCCTGCCTCGGCCTCCCAGAGTGCTGGGATTACAGGCATGAGCCACCGTACCTGGCCCAATCTTAACTAATTTTTAGCATGGAGTTCAATAGCGGAAAGTATATTCACATTGTTTTACAATGTCCAGAACTTTGTCATCTTGCAAAACAAACTCTATACCCATTAAACAACTCCTCAATTCCCTTTCTCCTACTCCTGGCGACTACCATTCTACTTTCTGTCTCTAGGAGTTTGACTACTCTAGATACTTTATATGAGTGAAACCGTACACTGTGTGTCTATCTGTGCCTGGCTTACTTCACTTAGCATAATGTTCTCCAAGCTCCCTCCATGTAACGTGTCAGAATTTCCTTCCTTTTTTTTTTTTTTTTTTTTTTTTTTTTTTGAGGCGGAGTCTTGCTCTGTCGCCTGGACTGGAGTGCAGTGGCCGGATCTCAGCTCATTGCAAGCTCCGCCTCCTGGGTTTACGCCATTCTCCTGCCTCAGCCTCCCGAGTAGCTGAGACTACAGGCGCCACCTCGCCACCTCGCCCAGCTAGTTTTTGTATTTTTATTAGAGACGGGGTTTCACCGTGTTAGCCAGGATGGTCTCGATCTCCTGACCTCGTGATCCGCCCGTCTCGGCCTCCCAAAGTGCTGGGATTACAGGCTTGAGCCACCGCGCCCGGCCCTTTTTTTTTTTTAAGATGGAGCTTTGCTCTTGTCACCCAGGCTGGAGTGTAATGGCGTAATCTTGGCTCACTGAAACCTCTGCCTCCTGGATTCAGGTGATTCTCCTGCCTCAGTTTCCCAAGTAGCTGCGATTACAGGTGCCCGCCCCACGCCCAGCTAATTTCCTTCTTTTTAAGGCTGAACAATATTCCATTGTATGAATGTACCACATTTTGTTTATCCATTCAGCTATCCCTGCACTTGAGTTGCTCCCTCTTTTGGCTATTGTGAATAGTGCTGATATGAATATGGGTGTACAGTTATCTTTTTGAGATCCCGTTTTCAATTATTTTTTTTTAAATTTTAGGTTTGGAGGCACACATGAAGGTCTGATATATAGTAAACACATGTCATGGGGGTTTGTTGTACAGATTATTACATCACCCAGGTATTAAGCCCAGTACCCAATAGTTATCTTTTCTGCTCCTCTCCCTCCTCCCACCCTCAAGAAGACCCTAATGTCTGTAGTTTCCTACTTTGTGTTCACAAGTTCTTATCATTTAGCTCTCAATGCTTTCCATTCTTTTGGATATATGTGCCCTTGGCATTTTTGCCCTTTTGGGCCCCTTCTTCCAGCAAATAATCATAATAGTAATAATTAATTATATTTTACAACTATTGGTATAAAGACAAATATATTAATTTTTTTTTTTTTTAAGACAGGGTTTCACTCCCGTCACCCAGACTGGAGTACAATGGCACGATCTCAGCTTACTGCAACCTCCGCTTCCTGGGCTCAAGTGATTCTCCTGCCTCAGCCTCCCAAGTAGCTGGGATTACAGGCACCCGCCACCACATCTGGCTAATTTTCATATTTTTTGTAAAGATGGAGTTTCTCCATGTTGCCCAGGCTAGTCTCAAACTCCTGAGCTCAAGCAATCCACCCGCCTTGGCCTCCCAAATAATTGGAATTACAGGTGTGAGCCACCATGCCGGCCCTGATATATTAATATTAAAACATTTTCTTCAGCCTACAAGTTCTTCTTTTTCTTATTCTGATGCCAATTAAACATTGTGTGGGCCCTTAGATCCAACATTCTCATGGGTCTTGTGCCTCCTGTGCATCATGGAGAAGGCGGCCCTGCATGTCTCTCACATCCTCTTCCCCCACACAAATGCTGCCACCTCCCCAGCCTCCATCTCCAGCCCAGAGCTCAAGAACAAGTGATCAGCCTTCTCTCTTGTTATCTCGTATGTGTAACAAGCACATTTACCTTTACCTGCCCCAACCCAACCTCTCTTCCCCACAATCTGCCCCCTTCCCAAGGGCCTGGCCCAAGGAATGCTCCACCCCACCACATCTCTGAAGCTTTCCCTCCAGGAGTCACTCACCTATTCCCTCTCTCGTGGCCCCTTCAGTCAGTGCCAAATCTATCCCATCTCCAAGAGCCTCTTCACGGGTCTCCCAGTCTGCATCCCCTTTGAGGTAGGAGGCGGGACTGGACTCCAGAGGTGGTGCTCGGACACTGGACCAGATTGAGGACTAGCTAAAACAGGGCTGGAAGCAATTTTCCAATCAGACATGCCCCCCAATGTGCCATGTCAATTTATCATTGCCATGCCAACACCTGGGAGTTATCACCCCTTCCCATGGCAATGACCCAATGGCCCCAAAGTTACCACCCCTTCCCTAGAAATTTCTGCATAATTCGCCCCTTAATCTGCATAAAATTAAAAGTGGGTGTAAATATAACTGCAAAACTGCCCCGGGCTGCTGCTCTCTGCCTATGTATGGCCCTGCTGTGCAGAAGCAGTCCTGGAGCTCTAACACTGCCGCTTCAGTAAAGCTGTTTTCTTCTACTTCTCTCTGCACTGCCCTTGAGAGGCAAAGCCGAGAGCCCTCACAGGCCAAGCCCCACTTTGGGGCTCACCTCCCCTGCATCACCCTCACCCATTCTCCATTTTACAGCAATTTTTTTTTTCCTTTTTGAGACAGTCTTGCTCTGTTGCCCAGGCTGGAGTGCAATGGAGCAATCTTGGCTCACCGCAACCTCCGCCTCCCAGGTTCAAGAGATTCTTATGCCTCAGCCTCCCAAGTAGCTGGGACTACAGGCACCCACCACCACGCCCGGCTAATTTTTGTATTTTTAGTAGAGATGGGGTCTCACCGTGTTGGTCAGGCTGGTCTCAAACTGCCTGTTTTATTTTCTTTTCTTTTTATTTTTCTGAAATATGTTAAATTCCAGCTACTCTGTCATTTCATTCCTACATTCTTCAGTGTTCCCTCTAAAATATAGGAACATTTTCTTAAATAATCAGTACCATACCTGACAAAATATACAATTCCACAGAATGATCAAATACTCGCAACTGTTTCAAAATGTCTTTTTGCATGGATTTGTTGGTTGTTTGCATCAGAATCCAAACAAGGTCATACATTACGTTGGGTTAAATGTTCTCTTAAACAAGAGGAATTCCCCTTTCTCCATCATTATTTTTGCATGTCATCGACTTGTTGAATAAATGTGGTCCTATAAGAGTCCCACATTCTAAATTTGTCTGTGTTTTTTCTTTGTAGTGTCATTTAGCTTTTCCTTCATCCCTTGTATTTCTTTGAGTAAGTGGCTGGGCACGGTGACCCACGCCTGTACTTCCAGCACTTTGGGAGACCAAGGCAGGTAGATTGTTAGAGCCCAGGAGTTCAGTGCCAGCCTGGGCAACATGGAGAATCCCAATCTCTACAAAAAATACAAAAATTGCCAGGCACGTTGACTCACGCCTGTAATCCCAGAACTTTGGAAGGCCGAGGTGGGTGGATCACGAGGTCAGGAGGTCGAGACCATCCTGGTTAACACGGTGAAAACCCATCTCTACTAAAAATACAAAAAATTAGCCGGACATGGTGGCGGGCGCCTGTAGTCCCAGCTACTCTGGAGGCTGAGGCAGGAGAATGGCGTGAACCCAGGAGGTGGAGCTTGCAGTGAGCCGAGATCGTGCCACTGCACTCCAGCTTGGGCTACAGAGTAAGATTCCGTCTCAAAAAAAAAAAAAATTAGCAGGGCATGGTAACATGCACCTGTAGCCCCAGCTACTCAGGAACCTGAGGCAGCAGGATCACTTGAACCTGGGAAGGCGAGGCTGCAGTGAGCCGTGTTTGTGCCATTGAGCAAGTCCCTGTCTCAAAAAAAGAAAAAAAAGAGAGAGAGAGAAAGAAACAAAGGAAAATATATGAGAAGTCAGCTCTGGGCTGGGCGCAGTGGCTCACACCTGCAATGCCAGCACTTTGGGAAACCAAGGCAGGCGGATCGTCTGAGGTCAGGAGTTTGAGACCAGCCTGGCCAACATAAAGAAACCTCATCTCTACTGAAAATACAAAAATTAACCGGGCATGGTGGCGCACACCTTTGTAGTCCTAGCCACTGGGGAAGCTGAGGCAGGAGAATCACTTGAACCCAGGAGACAGAGATTGCAGTGAGCGAAGATTGCACCACTGCACTCCAGCCTGGGCAACAGAGCAAGACTCCATTTCAAAAACAAAAAAAAGTGGCCAGGTGTGGTGGCTCACTCCTGTAGTCACCTGAGGTCAGGAGTTTGAGACCAACCTGGCCAACATAGTGAAACCCCATCTCTACTAAAATATACAAAAATTAGCTGCGCTCAGTGATGCAAGCCTGTAGCCCCAGCTACTCAGGAGGCTAAGTCACGAGAATTGCTCGAACCTGGGAGGTAGAAGTTGCAGTGAGCCAAGACTGTGCCACTGCACTCCAGCCTGGGTGGCAAAGCAAGACTCAGTCTCAAAAAACAAAAAAAAAAACTCTAATGGTGTATGGTTTATTTTTTTCTATTAATTCATTTTATTTATTTATTTTTTTGAGACAGAGTCTTACTCTGTCACCCAGGCTGGAGTGCAGTGGTGCAATCTCGGCTCACTGCAAGCTCTGCCTCCCAGGTTCATGCCATTCTCCTGCCTCAGCCTCCCGAGTAGGTAGGATTACAGGCGCCCGCCACCACGCCTGGCTAGTTTTTTTGTATGTTTAGTAGAGACGGGGTTTTACCATGTTAGCCAGGATGGTCTCGACCTCCTGACCTCGTGATCCGGCTGCCTTAGCCTCCCAAAGTGCTGGGATTACAGGCGTGAGCCACCATGCCCGGACCGGGTTTGTTTATTTTTTTGAGACAGTCTCGCTCTGTTGCCCAGGCTGAAATGCAGTGGCGTGAATGTTGCTCACTGCAGCCTCGACTTCCCGGGTTCAAGTCATTCTCTCATCTGGGACTACAGGCGCATGCCACCATGCCACGCTAATTTTTGTGGTTTTTGTAGAGATGGGGTCTCGCCATGTGCCCAGGCTGATCCACCCACCTTGGCCATCCAAAGTGCTGGGATTACAGGCACGAGCCACCGCGCCCTGCCTGGTGTGATTTTTAGGTTCAGTTTTGCATGTGGGCTGGGGCAGTTGTCCTCTGCGGAGGTGCTGCATGCTTCCTATTTCATCCCATCAGGAAGCACGTCATGTCTAGCTGCCCACGCTCAGTGATGTGAACTGCTCAGTGGCTTCAGGGAGTGACAGCCTGACCCCTCCATTGTCACATTCTCCCTGCCCACCCCCCATCTGTCCTTCGCCTTCTGCTTTCATTCTTTGATTTCTACCTAAACCCATTTCATAATCTTTCCACAATAAAGCATTTTAAAGGAAAAGCTCCAAGCAGCAATTTCCTAACCCACAGGAAAGAATGAGTCTAAAAATGGTAGAGACTCAGGTACCAGGTTAATCGGAGCAGGGAGGAGGGTCAGGATAAGCGACGCCTGGTGAGAAGGAGGAAGGAGAGACTGAAGTGGTGGCCGGAAGGAGCAGTGGAAAAACCCAGCGACCTCCTGGCCAGGAGCCTGAGTTTGAGGCTGGTTTGAAGTTTCCCTACTCCGGGCCCCACCTGGGTGGTGAGTTGTTTATAGCTCAGGCTTTTTAGACAAACAGACCTGAACTTGAATCCAGCTCAGCTTCTTAATCAGCATTGGGTGACTTAAAGCAAGAAATTTAACTGGGTTTCTTCATCTGTAAAATGAAGACAGTAATCCTTACCTTGCAGGGTTGTTGGGAGAATGGACTGAGTGGGTAGGGGGTGTGGCAAGAGCCTGGTAGAGTAAACACTCTGGGTGGTGGGTAGGAAGCCCATTTGAGGGAGGGGAACTCTGTACTCCACACCTCCTGCCCTAACAGATTCTTGCCTGATGCCAGGGCCAAGCTAGAAGTGCTGGGAGTAGAGTATAATGTGCTCATTCCACAGACAGCAAGGGCGATGCTCAGGGACACCCACCTTCCTCTTTGGCTGCTCCAATGGTGCGTCTGGTCTCCCAGCCCCTGCCATTGCAGCCTAGTGGCTTAGCTTTCTGGATTTGAACCCTTGGTCACTCCCTCAGTCTAGGCGCCAGGCTGCCCCAGGCACCCTGCAATTGCCAGCCCAGTTAACAGGCAGCCGACTCGCTGAGCGGCTGGGGGATCCAGGCATGACAGGGCCTTGGGCAGGCCGCCTCCTGGGGACAAATGGCCTGCTGAGCCCGTGACGGGTGAGGCCATCTGATTCCCAGATGGTTTCTCCTACGCTGGGAACATAGCAGATGCACAATAAATGTTGAGAGAATGGAGCTTTCCCTCCCCTGAATGGGAGAGAAATCGTTTGTCAGGTGTCTCTGCCTGTGGGGGTGTCTTGGGCATCCCCGGGAATTCATGGCTCCAAGCCCTTGAGCCCTGGGCGAGGGGAGCGGGGGGAAGCACCTGGGGTGGGGCAAAGAGCTGGGAGCTCCTCCCTCCTCCTGTTCCAGCCTGTCTACTCCCGCCCTGCCCGCCCCCACGCACGTTGAGCCTCTCGCTCCTTTCACAGCAGCTGAGGCATCCCAGCCGAGGGCCTCAGTGAGATGGGTGGGTGAGGAGGAATCTTAACCCCCAGACTCCCAGCCTCATCCTGTTTTCAGCACCCATGAGACTGGCTCTGGCACCCCCTGCTGGCACCCAAAGCTGACTCCTTTAGCCTGAGTCCACTGGAGGTGCCACCCGTGTGTCCCCAACTCCAGTCCCCTCAAGGGACTGGCAGGGCCCACTTTAGACCCAGGGTTCTGCTCAGAGGGGAGACACAGACTCCACCTAGCCCAACCCACACGCCTTTGTTGTGGCTTCCAAGTTTTCTTTTCCACGTCACCTGTGCTGCTTGCTCTCTGGTTTTGTTGACTTTAGTGCTGCCTCTGTTTGTTCTGGCTGAGCCAACAGCCTCAGGATGAAACTCTGAGCCCAGGAAGTGTGAACCTGAGAGGCAGCAGGCTGGGAGTGGGGACGGAGGCAAATGAGAGAGAGGGTGAGATCTGAGCTGGTTCCCAGCCTCAGGCTGGAGTTCATAGCTGTTCACTCCAGCAGCAGGGTCGGGGCCTAGGGGCGGGGATGGGTGGAAGGATTTTTCCAGCCTCACTGAGGGCAGGTCTTGGCCTGTCACATCACTGTTTTGAAGTTTGTTTGGAAGCTCAGCCCCAGAACTCTAATGCCTCACATCTCCAGGAGGTCTGAACCCCTCTTTGGAGCCATGCAAGTTCTCTGGAAGCTGCTATCTGATTTCAGCCCCGAGTCCTTCAACTGAGCAACACAGGGGACACCACCATCCCCCACAGAAAGCCTCCAGGACTGAGCTTTCCTGACTTTCCATGCACCTCCATGAGAATCTGTTACCCAGCAACCTGGTAAGGTGACCCCGCAGGGATTATTGCCCCTCTACAAATTGAGACCCAGACATGGTAAAGGGACATCTCCAAAGTCAACAAGTGAGAACTTCCTGGCTCCTAGTCCAGACTCTTTGCCCCACTTCAAGCATCTCTCAGATCATGGAGCATGATGGGAAGGCAGCATTAGGCCCCAGGTGCTGGGGCAGGGGCCAACACACCAAGTCGTGGAGTGTGCATACAGCGCCACACAAACCAGGGGCATGGGCAACCTGGCGCTGACACGCTCTTCCCGCAGCCCCGCAGACCAGATGCGCCCAGGACCCTCGTGACCCTCCCGCGTGCAGAGGAGTAAGAGAAAGCAATGACTGAGGGCCCACCTGCCACTCACTGCTCCTGGCCTGCCTGTGTGGCCTGTGGGGTGTACCTGCCATTACAGGGTTAGGACAGTGGAACCCCCCTGGCCTGTAGCCGGGAGCTTAGGGATAAGGCTAGGGAAGCTGCTGCCGTCACCACAGGCTTAGGGTGCCCAGCTCTGCCAGCTGATCCAGCCAAGTCCTTCTTGGGGAAGATGAGCTGTCATTAGGGAGGCCTTCCCACCTCTCAGACTTCCCCTCCTTATGGCTCAACAGGCCCTGAAGCCGCCATCCTTCTTTTCAGGAAGACACCTGTCACATGCGCATGTGCTCTGGGAAGCGCTGTGTGTTTATCCACACAGCCTCCGCCTCATGCCACATGCCCCCTTCACACCTGTGGCCCACAGTCTAGGGGGCTGTGTGCCTGGGGACTCCCTGTGTATGCTCAGTCAGACACGGGTACGCATCTTGGACCCAGGAATGTAACACAGCATTGCACCCACACAGATGAACACACAGGTGCTACATTCTGCATCCCCCCCCTACACCTTTCAGAGCGAGGACCATTTGAGGGTGAGGGGTGAGTCACCTGCTAACCTGTGGGACCTGCTGAGCTAGCAGGATGGGAAGCCACAAGCTGACAGCTGTGGCCTCAAGGGACCAACACCCCGCGTGGGGCCCGCCCAACCACTAGCCTCCAGTGCCCCCCAACCCCTTACCTCCACCCTTATTACCTCCTCCCCATACCCTCAGCCAGGACTCATGCCAGAAAGGCACCTCTTTTCCTTTACAATATATATCTGCAGCTGAGCTGTCTCTGCACCTCAAGGATACTGCCTGACTTCTGCTTCTGTAGAGATGCCTCAAGGAAAAACCAGGGTGGCAGCAGGACCCATCCCTCTCCTCTCCTCTGTCCAAACCCCAAGACTCCTAACTCTGCCCCCCATGGAACCCCTTCTTGTTGATCATTCATACCTTTTGCACCTCTTAGCTCACACACGTTTGAGCAGAGAGCCCCATTCTAGGCCCAGATGGGCTCCATCCCCTCCTGCCCCCTCTCACCTCGGTATTCCTGCTCAGGAGTCTGTCTCCAAGTCTGGGAACTCCCTGAGGACAGAAGGGCAGTCTGCAAACATAGACAGAAAACCAGGAAACCCGAGTAGCCCAGGTGAGTTGATTGTCCCCCAGATGAAGGAAGCTGGTTAAAAGCCCACCTGGAGGCTGGGCGCAGTGGCTCATGCCTGTAATCCCAGCACTTTGGGAGGCTGAGGCCGGCAGATCACGAGGTCAGGAGATCGAGACCATCCTGGCTAAATACTGTGAAACCCCGTCTCTACTAAAAATACAAAAAATTAGCCGGGCGTGGTGGTGGGCGCCTGTAGTCCCAGCTACTCAGGAGGCTGGGGCAGGAGAATGGCGT
>NC_045447.1:46607468-46669395 GCF_002776525.5 Piliocolobus tephrosceles | reverse complement strand
AAGTCTTACTCTGTTGCCCAGGCTAGAGTGCAGTGGCATGATCTCACTGCAACTTCTGCCTCCCAGGTTCAGGCAATTCTGCCTCAGCCTCCTGAGTAGCTGGGATTACAGGCACGCACCATGCCCACCTAATTTTTGTATTTTTATTACAGACAGGGTTTCACCATGTTGGCCAGCCTGGTCTCAAACTCCTCATCTCATGATCCACCCACCTCGACCTCCCAAAGTGCTGGGATTACAAGCATGAGCCACCTTGCCCGGTCTCCATATTTTTTTTTTAAAGAAAGGAAAGAAAGAAACTTAGGGTCCACATTACCTGCTGCCTGGCTCCCCTAAACTGGATGTGGTGCCTTCGATGGGTTCTCACAGCCATGTAGGCTTTTCTCTCTCATAGCCACTAAGGGCTAGACTACTCCACTTATTTTTTTGCAATGAAATGCGTGCATGCACGTGCATTGCACGCCATTAAAAGGCGTGCAATGAAGTAGGAAGGGGCTGAGGGGCCTTGCAGAGGGATACTGGGGCAAAAAGACAGAATTAGGGAAGTGGGGTCTGATGAGAGGGGCTTCATCCAGGAGCTCAGAATGTCTGGGAGGGCAGGGTCGGAATGCCCCCTAGTTGTTGTGGGGGCCTTTGGGTTGAGACAGCTGATCTACTGGCATCCTAAAGCACCACCCTGGCCCCACAAGGTGCAGGTTTCTCCTCTCCACTCCACTCAGCCTGCATCGCAGCTAGTTTCTCTCAGCTCCCTTGGACTTCAGAAGGAACTTATAAGGGAGCCTTCCTGGTCTTCAGTGATCAGGTCAGAAGACGCTTTGTCTTCGGGCTCCCTTTGGTAGGCAGTGACCAAAGAGATTCTCCCCATTTCACAGAGGAACGACTGAGGCACAGAGCCGGCCTCACCCAAGCCTCAGATATCCCAGGGCTTCCCCTTCAGCTGCAAATCCTCCGAACCATGGCTACTGGCCTAGACTACCCCGTTCCCAAGGTCATCCCATCCATCTCCCTCCCCTGCCTTCTTTTTTTCTTTTCCACACCTTTTTTTGTTTGTTTGTTTGTTTTCTTTTCCTTACCTGCCTTCTAATGAGACAGCCCCCTCTCCCATGGAGGGGCTGAGTGGTATGGCTTTTCCCTTCCCTCCTCAGAGGCAGCCCAAATAGGCACCTCATTCTCCCTAATCTGCCATCGCCTGCCCTTTTTTTTTTTTTTTTTAGAGACAGAGTCTTGCTCTGTCACCCAGGCTGGAGTGCAGTGGTGTGATCCTGGCTCACTGCAACCTCTGCCTCCTGGGTTCAACCAATTCTCCTGCCTCAGCCTCCCAAGTAGCTGGGATTACAGGCACACGCCACCACACCTGGCTAATTTTGTATTTTTAGTAGAAACAGGGTTTCACCATGTTGGCCAGGATCGTCTCGAGCTCTTGACCTCGTGATCCACCTGCCTGGGCCTCCCAAAGTGCTGAGGTTACAGGTGTGAGCCACCACACCCGGTCTGCCCTTCCTATAGTCTAACCTGAATTGCTCCTGCTTTCATGACACTGTCTTTCCTTCCCAGAAAGGGATCTGGGGTCCCACCCTACAAGTGACCTCATCAAGGGGCTGTTCTCCACCCTCCAGCCCCTCCCCAGCCCTACCGCAGAGCCAGGACCTAGCCTAGCCCAGCATCTGTCTCTGCAGTTCCTGGAGACAGTCACCAGGTAAGGGCAGCCAGCCTGCTGTAGCCACCTCTCCCACCCCTGATCTTTGCCTTGGATCCGCCCCTGTCTCCTAGTTCTCCAGGACACACACCCCACCCTGGGGCCGAGGCTCCACTATCCGCCTGTCCAGACTTGCCTTCTGTCCTATGCGCTGGCACGCCCAACCTAGCCAGTGCCCTGTGGTAGAATGTCTCACTCAGGTCAGAGAGAACAGCAGGAAGAGGGGTCTTGAGGGGGCACCTTCCACCCATCCCCATGGCTGACACCGCTTCCGCAACTCGGGAAGGTCCATGAAGGTCCTCAGGACCCAGTTCACCAAACTCCTCAAGCTTTATAGGTAGGCGGAGTAAGGACCGGAGGGCCACACCAAGGCCTCAGGGTGGGTTAGTGGCTGGGACAAGACTAGATCCCAGGCTAGATCCTATGCAAGGGAAGGCCTCCCATCCCTACACAGGAAGACTTCTTCCCACAGACAGCCTCCAGGGAGGAGACTCAGAGGGCTCCCCTGAGAGAGTGGGGGGTGCTAGAGGAGTTACAGGGAGGGGAGTCCCAGTCCAGGAGAGACAGTCTTGCCCTGCAGAGTTTTGGGAGGTTGGATACTTCCCAGCTCAGTGCTGAGGGAAGGAAAACAGACCAACTCACCCAGTAATTAGTGCTCCTTACTGGTGGCATACTTAAATGGGGGCGTGGGGATGGGTGCTGTCCTCCCCAGGGGCCGGCAATAGGGGGTACATCACTGGCAATGAACTTAAAAACAATAAAACTGACTAAAAGTCAGTCTGCTTCTTGTTGTCACCATCAGCAGCAGCGTTAGACAACGTCAGTGGTAACATACACAGATGGGGTGAACCAACTGCCCCCTCCCCTTAGTACACCACAGTTCCTATCTATATATTCACCCCCAAATTCCTGCCAATCAAACCTACATGATTTCTTAGATCCTAAGGCAATTAAGCCTTCTTTGGAGCATGTATGGGTCCTTTTAGGACATTTTTTTCTGAATGTCTACCGAGCATCTTAAGAAGTGTTAATGTGCCAGACACAATGGCTCAGGACTTTGGAAGGCTGAAGTGGGTGGATCACCTGAGGTCTGGCCAACATGGTGAAACCTCATCTGCACTAAAAATACAAAAATTTGCTGGGCGTGGTGGTGGGCACCTGTAATTCGAGCTACTTGGGAGGCTGAGGCAAGAGAATTGCTTGAACCCAGGAGGTGGAGGTTGCAGTGAGCCGAGATTGGACCACTGTACTCCAGCCTGGGTAACAAGAGTGAAACTCTGTCTCAAAAAAAAAGCAGCAGCAGAAGAAGAAAAAGTGTTAATCAGTTCCTACAAGAGTACTTCATTTATTCATTATTCATTTATTCAGCCGTGGGAGCTCTCCCAAGTGCTAGGTAGTAGATGTGCATTGGAAAACAAGTCCCAGTCCCAGCCCTGGAGGACTTACAAGGCATGTAGGGAAGCTGGTGAGTAAACAAGAAGCTGCAATGCAAGTTTAGTGGTGATAAGCACAGGGATCTGTGGGAGGTGAAAGGACAGCACTGAACCAGGCTTGGGACTTGGGAATATCAGGGACGCCTTCCTGGAGGAAGGGACATCCACTTTAACAGCAGAGATGAGAAAGAGCCAGGCAAAAGGGTGAGGAACAGAAAGAATAGGTCAACTCATGCAAAGGCCCCGAGGGAGCCTGGGAAATGTGTGGCTGGAGCAAGATGGGATCCCCTGACACTAGAGAGCTAAGCCCGGGCTGGACCATGAATGGTCTTGTACTTGCTCCAGGGAGTGATGGGGGTCACTGAAGGTCTGTAAACAGGGGACCGGCAGGGAAACATTAGTATATTAGAAAGCTCTAAAGCACTGCTGTAGCTCAGAAGGCACGCATTTGGTAGTAAGAGCAGGAGTGGAGCAGAGAAACTGGTTAGGAGGCAGCTACAGTAATAAAGGCAGGAGTTGGTGGTAACTGGAACAAAGAGAGTCGCATCAGGAATGGAAAAAGGGGCTGGACTGGAGGATGGCGCCAGTGAATGATCGAGTCCGGGTGCAGGTGTGAGAAGTGTGGGGTAGCTCCAGGGTTTCTGGTGGGGTGGTGCCCCTCTCTCATGGGAACAAAGGAGGAGGAGCAAGCTTAGTGCATAATCGGGTCTTATTTTCATATTTCTGATAAGATGTTCTCAAGTCTACAGCACTTCCTAAATATGTCATCACATGTGTGAGGTTTTTAGTTTAGTTTAGTGTTTTTACTTTTATTTTTCGGTTTTGTAGATCAAGGCAGCCCCCAAAACATCTTTTCTGTGTAAGGAGAGGTTACTCTGGAGAATTAAAGTAAAAGAGATGTGAGATGCAGCAAAAAAGCACACTTAATTACTCCGCTGCACTTTCCCTATCCCTCTTGCATTCAACATCTACAAAGTCTGGTGCTTGGAAATAGACAAGAATCCTGGGCCCGGCACAGTGGCTCATGCCAGTAATCCCAGCACGGTGGGAAGCGGAGGCAGATGGATTGCTTGAGGCCAGGAGTTCCAGACGAGGCTGGACAACATGGTGAAACCCTGTTTCTACTGAAAAATACAAAAATTAGCCAGGTGTGGTGGCACACGCCTGCAATCCCAGCTACTCATGAGGCTGAGGCACGAGAATCGCATGAACCTAGGAGGTGGAGGTTGCAGTGAGCCAAGATTGGGCCACTGCACTCTCCAGCTTGGGCAATAGAGCAAGAGACTGTCTAAAAAAAAAAAAAAAAAAGAATCCTGGCCTCATAAAACTTACAATCGGCCGGGCGCGGTGGCTCAAGCCTGTAATCCCAGCACTTTGGGAGGCTGAGACGGGCGGATCATGAGGTCAGGATATCGAGACCATCCTGGCTAACACGGTGAAACCCCGTCTCTACTAAAAAATACAAAAAAAAAAAAAAAAACTAGCCGGGCGAGGTGGCGGGCACCTGTAGTCACAGCTACTTGGGAGGCTGAGGCAGGAGAATGGCGTAAACCCGGGAGGCGGAGCCTGCAGTGAGCTGAGATCCGGCCACTGCACTCCAGCCCGGGCGACAGAGCGAGACTCCGTCTCAAAAAAAAAAAAAAACTTACAATCTAGGTGCTGGCTTATGCCTTTAATCCCAGTGCTATGGGAGACCAAGGTAGGGGGATTGCTTGAAGCCAGGAGTTCAAGACCAGCCTAGGCAACACAGCACAACCCCTATCTACAAAAAATTTTAAAAATTATCTGGTCATGGTGGCATGGGCATGTAATCCTAGCTACTTTTAAGGCTGAGGCAGGAGGCTGCAATGAGTCATGATCCAGTCACTGAACTCCAGTCTGGGTGACAAAGCAAGACTCTGTATCTAAAAAAAAAAAAAAGAAAAAAAAAGAATTTGCAATCTCATAAATCAAAAGTAATATAGGATTATAAAATACTGACATGGCCTGGTTAGGTGACTCCTGCCTGTCATCCCAGCACTTTGGGAGGCCAAGGCAGGCAGATCACCTGAGGTCAGGAGTTTGAGACCAGCCTTGTCAACATGGTGAAACCCTGTCTTTACCAAAAATACAAAAATTAGCAAGGGGTGGTGGCACACACCTGTGATCCCAGTGACTTGGGAGGCTGAGGCAGGGGAATTGCTTGAACCCAGGAGGGAGAGGTTGCATTAGCCGAGATCGTGCCACTGCACTCCAGCCTGGGTGACAGAGCAAGACTCTGTCTCAAAAAAAATAATAAGGCTGGGCACGGTGGCTCACACCTGTAATCCCAGCATTTTGGGAGGCTGAGGCGGGCAGATCATGAGGTCGGGAGATTGAGACCATCCTAGCGAACACAGTGAAACCCCGTTTCTACTAAAAATACAAAAAATTAGCCAGGCATGGTGGCAGGCGCCTGTAGTCCCAGCTACTTGAGAGGCTGAGGCAGAAGAATGGTGTGAACCCGGGAGGCGGAGGTTGCAGTGAGCCGAGATCGCGCCACTGTACTCCAGCCTGGGCGACAGAGCCAGACTTTGTCTCAAAAAACAATAAATAAATAAATAAATAAATAAATAAATAAATAAATAAATAATAATAATGGCACTTTCACATAAAACATTTTTTTTTTTTTTGAGATAGAGCTTTGCTCATTTTGCCTAGGCTGAAGTGCAGTGGTGCAATCTCTGCTCACTGCAACCTCCTGGATTCAAGCAATTCTGCCTCAGTCTCCCAAGCAACTGGGATCACAGCTGCCTGCCATCACTCCCAGCTAATTTTTTGTATTTAGTAGAGATGGGGTTTCACCATGTTGGTCAGGCTGGCCTCGAACTCCTGACCTCAGGTGATCCACCTGCTTCGGCCTCTTAAAGTGCTGGGATTACAGGCATGAGCCACCATGCCCAGCCCCTTGCTCTGTTGCCCAGGTTAGAGTGCAGTGGTGTGATCTCAGCTCACTTCAGCCTCCAACTCCTGGGTTCAAGCAATTTTTCTGCCTCAGCCTCCCAAGGAGCTGGGATTACAGGCACATGCCACCATTCCTGGCTAATACTTGTATTTTTAGTAGAGACAAGGTTTCACCATGTTGGCAAAGCTGGTCTCGAACTTCTTTTTTTTTTTTTTTTGAGACGGAGTCTCGCTCTATTGCCCAGGCTGGAGTGCAGTGGCCAGATCTCAGCTCACTGCAAGCTCCGCCTCCCGGGTTTACGCCATTCTCCTGCCTCAGCCTCCCGAGTAGCTGGGACTACAGGCGCCCGCCACCTCGCCCGGCTAGTTTTTTGTATTTTTTAGTAGAGACGGGGTTTCACAGTGTTAGCCAGGATGGGGTCTCGATCTTCTAAACTTAGGTGATCTACCCTTCTTGGCCTCCCAAAGGGCTGGGATTACAGGTGTGAAGGTGTGAGCCACTGCACCTGGCCATTTTTGCCTCTTTTTTAAAAATAAATACATAGCTTTTATTCTAAATGTAATAATGCCCACCAAAGAAAATGTGAAAACTACAAGTAAAAACAAATTGCTCACAATTCAGAAATAATATCATGCCTATTAATGCTTTCACTTCTTTTCATCCATTAATCTTTCTAAGTGCTCTGTTGACATAAATGAAAATAATTCCACATAAGCCTGTTTGTATAATGCCCTTGTTAGCTAATGCTGTGATGATAGAATAATTATCAACTTCAAAAGTATTATTTTAATAGCTAAGAGACAAACCATACTTTATTTAACTATCTTCTGTCACTATTTAGCTTGTTTCCAACTTTTAAATTTTTTCTTTTTTTATTCATAAATATACATTTGTATTCAGTGTTTCAATATTATAAATAGCATTGGAATGATCTTTGGGCAAAGGCTTTGTTTGTCTCTGCAAATACTTTCCCAAGGATCATCCTCAGAAATAAAATAGCTGAGAAAGGAATATAAGAAATATCCAGGTTTGTTTTAATTTTTAATCCTCTATATATTTACCTTTTTTTTTTTTTTTTTTTTGAGACAGGGTCTTTGTTGCCCAAGCTGGAGTGCAGTGGCACGATCTTGGCTCACTGCAACCTCTGCCTCCCTGATTCAAGCAGTTCTCATGCCTCAGCCTCTGGAGTAGCTGGGATTACAGACGTCTGTCACCACGCCCAGCTAATTTTCGTATTTTTTATAGAGATGGAGTTTCATCTTGTTGGCCAGGCTGGTCTTGAATTCCTGACCTCAAGTGATCCGCCCGCCTTGGTCTCCCAAGGTGCTGGGATTACAGATGTGAGCCACCTCACCTGCCTATATTTACCTCTTGAATCCATCGATTTTATGGCATGAGGTGAGAATCTAGTTTTTGCTTTCCAGAGGTGAGAAGAAGGGGTCTTCCTCAGGAACCCCGAGCCCCGTCCTCTTAGCCCTCAGTTTCTTGAAACTCCCTTGGAGAACAGAAGGTGAAGTACAGATTTGACACGCCATGCCCAGATTCCCTTTGCCCTAATTACAAGAAAGTGCTTTCCCTGTTCCATGAGTAACTGCCTTTCTCTAAGTGGCCTCACTCTGATGAGTAACTGAAAATGTACTTCTCTGTTTGAACTTTGTCAGAAGTGTCCATGCCAAAAAGCCTTGTAATGCTCAAAAGTACATAAAATAGAAAGGGACAGCAAAAATAAAACAGGAAACAAACAAGTTAATCAAGTGCCCAGCACACGTTAAGGATTCAGTAAATGATATATGTTCACTCAATAGACATTTATGGATTTCCTACTGGAAGTCAGGCACTATGGGGACATGGCAGTGACCAAGACACAGTTACTGCCCTCCCACAGCATCCTGCCTGGTGGACGAGACAGCCTTAAACACATGATTACACAAATGGTGGTTAGTTATAAGTGTTAAGTGTCAAGGTACTGGGGGACTATCACATCAGGATAAGGGGACATAGATGAATTATAAGGATACATTGGGGTCGGGCATGGTGTTTCATGCCTGTAATCCCAGCACTTTTGGAGGCCAAGGAGGGCAGATCACCTGAGAACAGGAGTTTGAGACCAGCCTGGCCAACATGGTGACACCCTGTCTCTACTAAAAATACAAAATTAGCCGGCTGTGGTGGCACGTACCTGTAATCCCAGCTACTCAGGAGGCTGAGGCAGGAGAATTACTTGAACCTGGGAGGCGGAGTTTGCAGTGAGCTGAGATCGGGCCATTGCATTCCAGCCTGGGCGACAGAGCGAGACTCTGTCTCAAAAAAAAAAAAAAAGAAAAAGAAAAAACACAGGTGGGGTACAGTGGCTCACATCTGTAATCCCAGCACTTTGGGAGGCTGAGGTGGGCAGATCACCTGAGGTCAGGAGTTCGACACCAGCCTGGCCAACGTGGTGAAACCCCATCTCTACTAAAAATACAAAAAAATTAGCTAGGCATGGTGGTGCACACCTGTAATCCCAGCTACTTGGGAGGCTGAGGCAGGAGAATCGCTTGAACCTGGGAGGTGGAGGTTGCAGTGAGCCGAGATCTTGCCATTGCACTGCAGCATGGGGGACAGAGTGAGGTTCTGTCTCAAAAAAAAAGGGGGGGGGATATAAAGCGGAATTCTAGAAAGGTAAATAAATGTCATCTTAATAAATGGAGATTTTAGGGCCACGCTGGGCAGAGGCAACTGCCAGGTATCATGAGTGCATGCAGAGAAGATTCAGGGCTTCCTGGAAAAGACTTCTGCATGGTATTCCTTCAATACCCTGGGAATAAGTGCCTAAGCCCAAGGCCTAGCCCACCCAGGGGTCAAAATGAAGCATCCCTGGCCAGGGCAGATGGCAAAGCTAACTGTGGCAAATCCAGGTCAGGAAGCCCAGAGGAGGCCAGACGCTGGAAAGGCAGGGGCGGAGTCTCAAATGTGGGCACATGTTTAGCATGTCAAAGGGAAAGACACCAAGGGGACCTAGGTGAGGGGCTTGAGATCAGAGGATGTGGATGATGATCAGGAGGAGGCAGAAATAGGGCAGTAGTGGTTGACTAACAAAGGGACAGGGGGAGGGTGGTGACAGTCCAGAGGACTTAGAGAAGATGGGGACTGAGACAGGTGGTAAGAGCTGGGAGACTATGTTAGGGCTGTGGCAACAAAGGTGACAAAGTGACAGGGTCAGGTGGACACAGTCAAGGTGACAGGAGAGATGGGAATGAACTAGCAAGTGACAGGTTGGGTTGGAGGTGGTTGACGAAGGGTTGGTCCAGATAGCAACAGGCCTGGGCATGGGGCAGGAGCAGGGATGGCGACAATGGGTGACAGCATGGGTAAGAAAGAGGCAGTGGTTGTGATGCAGGGATGATGGTGAGGGTGACAAATGAGTGACAGGGTCAGAGAGGAGTGATGACCGTCAAGGTGACCCAGGGGTGACAGGAAGTGTGGGTGGCGATGATGTCTGTGCCAGTAGCAAGTCAGAGACACCTACCTAGCTCCCTTCCCCTGGGCCTGTTTCAACAGCGGAACTGTTCCCTAGGCCGCAGGTCTCATGACTCAGTACCATGTATCAGCCATGCCTTCGATAAGATCTCTAGGTGCAGCCACAGCCATGGGGGCAGGCTGGGTGCCTGTGTTGGCTGTGCCCAGGCCCATCGAGGGACCCAGGCATGGAACCTTAATGTCATCTCTGCCTCCTCCCTCCTGGGTCCACATCCACTCCAATCTGGGGTTGGCCACGAACACTTAGCCTCCTTCTCCTTACAGACTACGAAAGTTTTAGCCAGGGCTTTGTCTATTCCACCAGACTTCTTCCACAGCTGACCCCATTAGAAGTGTCTAGGCCTCTAATTCTTTCTCATAACTATTCCCTGTGGGGAGAGAGAAAGGAAGGTGGACTTCAAGAGGGTTCTGAATAATCCCATCCATTCATCCCACAAATATTTATTAAACTCCTTGAAAGGTACTAGGGGCTGACTTTCACAACCAGACCTCTTTCCCTGTCTCCATGAAGCTCAGTCTGGAAGAACAATGGCAGCGAATGGCAGACACCATTGGGACTGCGCTATTCACTAGTAACAGAGTGGGGCAGACTTTTTTTTTTTTTTTTTTTTTTTGAGACAGGGTATCACTCAGTCACTCAGGCTGGAGTGCAGTGTTATGATCATGGCTCACTGCAGCCTTGACCTCCTGGGCTCGAGCGATCCTCCTGCCTCAGCCCCCTGAATAGCTGAGACTACAGGTGTGTGCCACGGCACCTGGCTATTTCTTTTTATTTTCTGTAGAGACAGAGTCTCACTATGTTGCCCAGACTGGTGCAAACGGCTTTTTAAACCCTGAAGAGACCAAGCGTGGTGGCTCACGCCTGTAATCCCAGCACTTTGGGAGGCCAAGGAGGGCGAATCACTCGAGGTCAGGAGTTCGAAACCAGCCTGACCAACGTGAAGAAACCCCATCTCTACTAAAAACACAAAATTAGCCGGGCGTGGTGGCGCATGCCTGTAATCCCAGCTACTCAGGAGGCTGAGGCAGGAGAATTGCTTGAACCCGGGAGGTGGAGGTTGCAGTGAGCCAAGATCACATAGTTGTACTCTAGCCTGGGCAACAAGAGCAAAACTCCCCCTCAACAACAACAACAACAAAAATCCTGAAGAGAGTGGGTTCCATTAAAGGAAATCTTGGGGACTGTGCCAGTGACCCTTTGGCTCAGCTAAACACTTTATAAGAAGTAATTTAGAGTATAGTGACCAATCAGGAGGGAGAAAGTAAAGAGGTGGGGGATGGGAGGGTAGAGAAAACCAGCAGTGTGGCCAGAAGCAGGAGCACTAAGTGAGGAGAAGGGGCCAGGGAAAAATAGCCCCTGGTGGAGGAGCCAAAACGATTTCGAAGAACAGAGATGTTTAATATTCAGTCTGAACGTGTTGTATAAAGTAAATTCCCACCAGGCACGGAGGCTTACACCTATATTCCCAGCACTTTGGTAGGCCGAGGCGGGCAGATCATTTGAGGTTGGGTATCGGGAGAACCTGCTCGCGATGGTTACGTGGATTCTTTTCTATTTCCTAAGTGTCTCGGCTGGTTCGAGAAATAAAGGGAAAGAGCACAAGAGAGAGAAATTTAAAGCTGGGTGTCTGGGGGAGACATCACATGTCGGCAGGATCCATGATGTTCCCAGAGCCATAAAACCAGCAAGTTTTTATTAACAATTTTCAAAAGAGGAGGGAGTGCACGAATAGGGTGTGGGTCACAGAGATCACATACTTTACAAGGTAATAAAATATCACAAAGGAAATGGAGGCAGGGTGAGATCACAGGACCACCAGATGAGGCGAAATTAAAATTGCTAATGAAGTTTTGGGCACTGGTTGTCGTTGATAACATCTTATCAGGAAACAGGGTTTGAGAGCAGACAATCTGTCTGACCAAAATTTATTAGGCGGGAATTTCCTCGTCCTAATAAGCCTGGGAGCGCTACAGGAGACCAGGGCTTATTTCATCCCTTTGGCTTCGACCATAAAAGACAGCACGCCTTGAGGGAGCTGTTCCTAGGCCTACCCTCAGGGCGCTTTCTCTTTCTCAGGGGTGTTCCTTGCTAAGAAAAAGAATTCAGCGATATTTCTCCTATTTGCTTTTGAAAGAGGAGAAATACAGCTCTGTTCCGTCCAGCTCACCGGCGGCCAGTTCAAAGTTACCTCTCTTGTTCCCTGAACATCGCTGTTATCCTGTTCTTTTTTTTAAGATGCCCAGATTTCATATTGTTCAAACATACATGCTCTACAAACAATTTGTGCACTTGACACAATCATCACAGGGTCCTGAGGCGACATTCATCCTCCTCAGTTTACAAAGAAGATGACGGGATTAAGAGATTAAAGTAAAGACAGGTGGGCCGGGCGCAGTGGCTCAAGCCTGTAATCCCAGCACTTTGGGAGGCCGAGACAGGTGGATCACGAGGTCAGGAGATCGAGACCATCCTGGCTAACACGGTGAAACCCTGTCTCTACTAAAATACAAAAAATTAGCCGGGCGTGTTGGCGGGCGCCTGTAGTCCCAGCTACTCGGGAGGCTGAGGCAGGAGAATGGCGTGAACCCGGGAGGCAGAGCTTGCAGTGAGCTGAGATCCGGCCACTGCACTCCAGCCTGGGCGACAGAGCGAGACTCCGTCTCAAAAATAAAAAAAAATAAAAAAAATAAATAAATAAAGTAAAGACAGGCATAGGAAATCACAAGGGTATTGACTGGGGAAGTGATAAGTGTCCATGAAATCTTCACAATTTATGTTCAGAGATTGCAGTAAATACAGGCCTAAGAAATTATAAAAGTATTAATTTGGGGAACTAATAAATGTCCATGAAATCTTCACAATTTATGTTCTTCTGCCACGGCTTCAGCCGGTCCCTCCATTCAGGGTCCCTGACTTCCCGCAACAGTTGGGAGTTTGAGACCAGCCTGGGCAATATGGAGAAACCCCGTCTCTACTAAAAATACAAAAATTAGCCAGGCGTAGTGGCGCATGCCTGTAATCCCAGATATTTGGGAGACTGAGGCAGGAGAATTACTTGAACCCAGGAGGTGGAGGTTGCAGTGAGCCAAGATCATGCCACTGGACTCCAGTCTGGCAACAGAGTGAGACTCTGTCTCAAAAAAAATAAAAGAAGTTTGTTCCTTCCTTCTTATTGAGATATACTTCTTCACATGCCATAATATTTACCCTTCTAAATTTTACAATTTAGTGGTTTTTAGTGTATTCACACAGTTATGCAACCTTTATCACTAATTCCAGAACATCTCATCACTCTAAAAAGACAACTCATGCCCATTAGGAGTCAATCCTCATCTGCCCCAGCCCCTGGCAACCACTAATCTACTTTCTGTCAGTATAGATTTGCCCATTCTGACATTTTATACAACATGTAGCCTGCACCACCATGCCCACATAATTTTTTTTTTTTTTTTTTTTTTTTTTGTAGAGATGAGGTTTCACCATGTTTCCCAGTCTGGTCTCAAACTCCTGGGCTCAAGTGATTCACCCACCTTGGCCTCCCAAAGTATTGGGATTACAGGCATGAGCCATTAAGTGGAATTCAGAGAAAAAAGAGCAAGGTACATATCTGAGTTACCATGGTATGTTTCAGGGACCCAAGGGTCCAGGCCAAGATGGTGGCAAAAATGTCAGGACTTCAGCCTTTCCCTCTTTGACAGGATCCACTCAGGACAGAATTCTTACTATCCCTTGGCAGGCTTCCCACCTCCCCCAGTCCTGCCCCCAGCAACTATCTTGACCCATCTTTGTTTGTTTGTTTGTTTGTTGTTTTTTGAGACACAGTCTCGCTCTGTCACCCAGGCTGGAATGCAGTAGTGCAATCTTAGCTCATGCAACCTCTGCCTCCTGGGTTCATGCCATTCTCCTGCCTCAGCCTCCCGAGTAGCTGGGACTACAGGTGCCCGCCACCACGCCTGGCGAATTTTTGTATTTTTAGTAGAGACAGGGTTTCGCCTTGTTGACCAGGCTGGTCTTGAACTCCCGACCCCAGATAATCTGCCCACCTCAGCCTCCCAAAGTGCTGGGATTACAGATGCATGAGCTACCGCGCCCAGCCTCTGTTTGTTTTTGTTTGTTTGCTTTTTGTGTATTTTTGCTGTTTAAATCCACCTTTCTTAAGTACCATTTTGCACACATTTTCCCACCCCTCTCGCTTGCATCTTCTAATTCTTAAACTTGGCATTCCAGGTCCTCACAGCCAAGTCCCCTCCCATTGCTGCTGCCTTCTGGTTTCGTGTGTGACTTTCAGTATCTCTCTGCTTCAGCTATCTCTCTGTCCCTTTTCTCACACCCTGCCTTCTGATGCAATGTCCCCCTGCCGTCTCTCATCTGAATCCAAGGCTGTTAGGACCCTAGAAAAGAATCCAAGAATGCTAGGCCTGGGAAAGGAAATTAAGACTCAAATCATCTCATGCAACGTCCCTGTGGTAGTGAGGGGGAAACTGAGGTAAAGAGTGGTAGTAAGAATTGCTCTGGGTCTCAGAATAACTTGGAGCTCCTGACACCCAGGCCCCTCCTTGCACTGTGTGCATTGGTCTCTATCCACAGTGGCAACTGGTCCCAAGTTGACTCCTTCCTGACACCCTAGGTTGGTGATGGATGAGTTTATAGGGACCCCTAAGCAAGAACGGTAGGAGGCTGTGGTTCTCCAGAACCTCCCTGACCTGGATCCTGCTTAACTTGGCCCCACACACCCTTCTAGTCTCATCTGGCATTCTAAGCTCCAGCAACACTGAACTCTGTCCAGCTCTTGCAGGGCACACTCATCTCCTGCCTTCAGGCTTTTGGACAAGCTGTTACCTCTCCCTGGATCAGCCCACAGGCTAATTCCTTCTCATCCTTTAGGTCTCAATATGAAGGTGGAGGGGCATGGGAAGGTGATGGGGGCCTTAAAAGGGCCCCACACTTGATTTAATGTTGTCCAAATTGCCTCTGGTTGCTTGTATGTGCAGTATCCTCCACTAATTAGCCTTTAGGTTCCATGAAGGCAGGAACAGTCCTCAGTTTCTATTTGGGAATCCATTTTTTTCAGAGGAAGTTGACATCTCTCTTGGGACCAGCGGTGGGAAACATGAGGGATGGGCATATGACCAAGCTGATCTAATCAGAGTGCACCTTAGGGCGTGTACTGGAACAGCTGTGACAAAGACGTTCCATCTTCCCTGCTGACCTTTAACAAGGAAGCATGTGGCCTGAGAGCCACTGCCAGCTCTCTTGAAACCACAGACAATCTAGCCTTAGGATGAGGCTGACAGCATGGAAGGAAGAGAAAAGAGACAGAAAGGACATGGATGCTGGATCAAGCCTCACCTGAATTTTTCATCTAAATTTGTCTGTTATGTGAACCAATTACCACCATTGCCCAAGCCACATTGAGTTAGATTTCTTTTTACTGGCATCCAGATGCTTTTTACCTTATATTGTGGTATATCTTATCATAATTATATAAGATATTAGTCACCAAAGTATTTCTGGTGCTTACCATGGCCAGCCTGGCATTGAAAAATAGGTGCTTCGGGCCGGGCGTGGTGGCTCAAGCCTGTAATCCCAGCACTTCGGGAGGCTGAGGTGGGCGGATCACGAGGTCAGGAGATCAAGACCATCCTGGCTAACATGGTGAAACCCCGTCTCTACTAAAAAATACAAAAAAAAAAAACTAGCCAGGCAAGGTGGCGGGCACCTGTAGTCCCAGCTACTCGGGAGACTGAGGCAGGAGAATGGCATGAACCCGGGAGGCGGAGCTTGCAGTGAGCTGAGATCCGGCCACTGCACTCCCGCCCCGGCCACAGAGCAAGACTCCGTCTCAAAAAAAAAAAGAAAGAAAGAAAGAAAAATAGGTGCTTGGGAGGTCGGGAGTGGAAGCTCACACCTGTAATCCCAGCACTTTGGGAGGCCAAGGTTGGCAGATCACCTGAAGTCAGGAGTTCAAGACCAGCCTGGTCAACATGGTGAAACCCCATGTCTACTAAAAATACAAAAAAATCAGACAGATATGGTGGCAGGCGGCACCTGTAATCCCAGTTACTCGGGAGGCTGAGGCAGGAGAATCACTTGAACCCAGGAGGCAGAGGCTGCAGGGAGCCACTGAGATCGCACCACTGCACTCCAGCCTGGGCAATAAGAGCGAAACTCCATTTCAAAAAAAAAAGTGTGTGGTCAGGCGAGGTGGTTCATGCCTATAATCCCAGCATTTTGGGAGGCCGAGGCAGAAGGCTCACTTCAAGAGTTAGAGACCCGTCTGAGTAACATAGCAGAACACCGTATCTACAAAAAGTAAAAAAATAATAAATTAGCTCAGTGTGGTGGTACACATCTGTAGTCCCAGCTACTCTAGTGGCTGAGGTGGGAGGATCATTCGACCCCAGGAAGTTGAGGTTGCAGTGAACTGGGATCACACCACTGCACTCCAGCCTGGGAACAGATGGAACCCTGTCTCTAAAAAATAAAAATAAATTTAAAAAACTAAAAAAAGATGCTTAAATGTTTTTTGTTTTGTTTTGTTTGAGACGGAGCTTCACTCTGTCACTCAGGCTGGAGTACAGTGGCATGATCTCAGCTCACTGCAACCTCCTCCTCCCAGGTTCAAGAGATTCTCTTGCCTCAGTCTCCCAAGTAGCTGGGACTGCAGGTGCGTGCCACCATGCCCAGCTAATTTTTGCTTTCTAGTAGAGACAGGGTCTCACCATGTTGGCCAGGCTGGTCTTGAACTCCTGGCCTCAGGTGATCCACCCACCTTGGCCTCCCAAAGTGCTGGATTACAAGCATGAACCACCACACCCGGTCAGTAAATGTTTGATGAAATAATAAACAAATACATGAGTCAGGTGCTGTGGCTCACGCCTATAATTCTAGCACTTTGGAAGGCTGAGGTGGGAGGATCACTTGAAGCTAGGAGTTCCAGACCAGCCTGAGGAACATGGGAAGACCTCATTTTTACAAAAAAATTTGAAAAATTAGCCAGGCATGGTGGCGCGTAGCTGTGGTGCCAGCTACTCAGAAGGCTGAGGTGAGAGGATCACTGATGGAGACAGAGGCTGCCGTGAGTCACGTTCATGCCACTGTACTCTAGCCTGGGTGACAGGGCAAGACCTTGTCTCAAAAAAAAAAAAAAAGATCAATAATAAAATAAGGGCCGGGCATGGTAGCTCACGCCTGTAATCCCAGCACTTTGGGAGGCCGAGATGGGCAAGTCTCTTGAGGTCAGGAGTTCGAGACCAGCCTGGCCAACATGATGAAACCCCGTCTCTACTAAAACTACAAAACAAAATTAGCTGGGTGTGGTGGCAGGCGCCTGTAGTCCCAGCTACTCGGGAGGCTGAAGTGAGAGAATCTCTTGAACTCAGGAGGCAGAGGTCGCAGTGAGCCAAGATCATGCCATTGCACTCCAGCCTGGGCAACAGAACAAGACTCTGTCTCAAAATAAATAAATAATAATAATATTAAAATAAACAAGCTCTCTAGCAGAAAGGCCGGGAGATACTCTTTTCCACATGAGACTCTTCCAGGAGCCCTTCTGCAGATGTCTGCTGGCCTCCTCAACCCTGTGCCCCTCAAGGGATCCCCTATAGGTCCTCCTCTTTCCTAGCAGGAGTCCAAATCCCTGGGACAGCACAAAGCATTGTCACTTTCTGTTCAGCTCCTGGCAGTTGGACCCGTCAAGGCTTCTCTCTGCAGTCAGGTGTCTCTGGGCTTAGAAGATGTACCCTGAGACTGGGGACCCAGGCCTGGACAAGCCACTGCCTTACCCAGGAGCTTTGTGCAAGTCACCTGTATTTGAGACTCAGCTTCCTGCTCTGCAGAACTGCAGTAAGGGTGTAGATCCATTGACTTCGGAGGGTAAGATGGCCCTGACTCTCCTGCTGCCTGCGTTTCTAAACTGTAAGACAGTGGCTGCTCTACCAGTTGGAAATCAGGAGTTTTAGTCTATCCTGCTGTTCGCTTATTCAGCAATTGTTTGTCAACAGCTATGGTGTGTGCCTGCCCAGGCACTCGGACTCAGCCACAGTCTACAAACCTCCTGCTTCCCGACCATTTGCTCTGAAAATCTGGGTTGTGATCTCAAAACCTAAAGACTTCCCAACCTCATGTCTTGACCTCTGTGTCTTGTTTGGAGTATCGCGACCCCCGACCCCGTACCCCCAGTCCTGTGGCCACCTCCACACACACTGCCGCTCTGTCCGACTCAGTACATCGATGTGTGGCTTCTGGCCCCCACAGGTAGGAGTGTGGGTGAGTGTGTATTGGAGTGTGAGTGCCCCTGTGAGTGTAAGGCTGTGTGATGTAAGGATGTGGAGCGTGGATGTGTATCTGAGTGTGTTTGCGCATGTGAGTGTGTAATGAGTGACAGTCGCTGTCAGGGCTTGTCTGACTGCAGTTGGATCGAATGTGGAGTGAGTGTGCCGTGTGTGGGGGTGTGGATGAGCCAGTGGGGATGTGCATGATTTTGTGTGAGGATGTGCAAAGCCCCAGTCCCTCGTCAGTCAAAGCAGACACACCCTCACATGCATGTGGGCACATATGCATTCCAAGGGTCGAAGGTGGCTAAGCTGTAAGCCCATCTTCTGATAAGGGAAGACTTTGTCCACAGGCCAGCGATCACTCCCCACTCCCCACCCCGACACGGAAGTGGGGATCCCGCAGCTAAAGGTCGCCTCTGTCAGGAACGAGTACCCTGAGACTGGGGTCCACAGTCCACCTCCCACCTCAAGCCAGGCCGCCGCCTCCTCTCTCTCAGCTGCTTTCCAGCCCAGCCCTGGCAGTGACCCTGGACCGAGAGGCGAAGGACGGGGTGGTGGCCAGACATTCCAGGTGCCTCCCCGGCTGTGGGGGGCATTTCCATGGAGATGAGCAGCCGACCGTATGAAGATGATTATCAGGGCTCCCAGGGTCCCTTCCCCCAGCCTCTCCCAGACAGACCTCTTTAGCACTAAGCCCTACCAGGAAGTGTGACAAGGACCCACTGCTTCTCACAGGAGCTTCTGAAAAAGGCAGAGACCACAGAGCCATGGGAGTGTCCCCAAAACAGCTTCCCTGACGCAAGAGACCAAAGAAGTTGACCAAGGCAATTAGAGCTGGTTTAAGGCTTTCTCCCCAGAGATCTCTAGAAGCAGGGGACAGTGCCACCCACTTCTTCTTCACACATTATATTTCACTCTGACCTGGAGGTATGACCAAGGCAATAGAGGGTGGGGGCCCCTAGAGGAGTCAGGGTGGCTAGTTTGCAGCCCACTCATCACCCCACCCCACTGACAATCTCACATCCCTAAAATGTGCCGGTTAGTGTCCCCTAGGCTTCCTGTGCTTTGGCCATACACAGGGCTGGGAAGGGGCACCGATCCTTTTCTGGCTCCCAAAGCTGCTGGGACTCTCAGTGTGTCGGTGGGAGATGGAAGAGGTTCCCAGAGTCACTGCAGTTGTCCTGGTTTCTGGCCTGTTCTTGAGGAGCTGAAGTGGGATGTCAGTGAGACCTCAGAATTTCCTGATAGGAGGCTGTGAAACAAGATTATTAAACACAGATTGGGTTTTTGCTTGTGCCCTCAACCTTCTGGGACTGACTCCTGGTTATGATTCCACATACACCACCCTCTGAACCTGAACCCCTGTTTCATCACCACTCTCAACCCCTGCCATATCCCCTGAGCCCCAGGAGGGGATGGGATGCCCGGCTCTCCCTTTCTCAGGAGCCTGAATTTTCTGGAGAAGGCCCAGAGTGGAAAAGAGACTCTGGCTTCCATCTCCCCTAAGCCCAGGCTGCCTAGGGAAAGCTGACTCCACTGAAGCTGGAGGGACTGGGGCTTGACTCCCAGGCTGACTAAGGCCCCACAGAAGTTCCAAGCTCCCGGAACTAAAGCAGATGGCCTTGGGGAGTCAGGCGTCACTCCCAAGCCTGTCTTCATGCTGTCCTTCCCCACGGTACACACGGAGCTCAGGAGGAGTCATCGTTACCATCATTATAGCCTCCACTTCAAAAGCCCTTACTGCCACATCTGGCATTGTTCTGATGCATGCGTTAATCCACTTACCCCACCTTGCACAACCTAATGAGGCAGGTACTATTACTATCCCTTTTTCACAGACGAAGAAACCAAAGTGCAGAGAGGTGACATCCGTCAGGGATGCCACAGGAACAGATGGTGCCCTCTGAGGTTTCACTGAAGAAAGCCTGAGGAGGAACTATTTACAGAGGTGGCGGTAGAGTCAAGGGGACCAACCAGGGATGGCTTGGGGACTAACCAACAGCAGCCATTCCCCTTCAGCCAGAAGAGGCAAGGGGAGAACAGTGTTCTGGAATGCAGGAAAAACCAGAGCCCTGGAAAAGGCATGAATACTCTGACCTTTATCCCCCCACCCTCCCTGTCCTCTGGTTTCCTAGCTGTGTCTCCCTTTTGCCAAACCCAGCTCAAAACCTGAGGGCAAGAATGCACTGGGAATGCCACCCATAGAGATTAGCCTCCTGAGACACAGAGCAGGATAGAGACTGGATCTGGGGCAGATGGAGACTCCCACCCACCCAAGATCCTGTGGCTGGGAAAGGCTCATTTGGAACCCAGGTAATCTGCATTCAGAGCCCTACTCCCTGAGACCTTGCAAAATGCTATCTGGGGAAGGGGTTGAGAAGACTGGGGTCTAGTGCAGGCTCTGCTGCACTGCTCTGTGACTCTACATGAGACTCTAGTCTTGCCTTTACACAAAGAGGAGGTGGCCTCTCCTGGCACCCTCCACAGCCTAGGTTCCCAGACCAAACACTGCCGCTGTGTTTCCACTGCCACCCCCTCCCCTACCTCAGACAAACCTGGCACCAAAGGCCAAAGCCCGGGGCATGGAGATGCTGAGTCCCTGAGGAGCCCATCCCCAGCTGCAGGGCAGACACACCCATTCCCCTGCCCCCCTCAGACTTGGAGGTTCTACCCAGGAAGCCTCCTTCCAGTCTCCCTGGCAGTCCCAGTGTCTCCATCTCCATATCTCCTTTCTTTGTACTACCACATTCCCAGGGCCCATAGCTCAGGGGTCCTACCCGCAAGACAGGCCTCTTCCTCCCAGCCAGAAGGTGGGGGGCCCTGCTTAGGGCAGCAACCTCACAAACCATTCCTCCTAGGCTGTCTTTGGCCCCTGGGGTCTCTGTACTGGGTGGAGTAGTCCCTCTTCTCCCCTTCCCACCCCACCCAACTCCACCCCACCCACGTTTCCCCAAACCTAGAGGTGCCCCACCTAGGTTTTCAGAAAAACAAAATCAAGAGGAAAGAGGAAAGAGGGAGCTCATTACCAGGAATTAAGGAGGAGGCCTGCCCTAGGGGAACACAAGTTGGACTGGGCTGACGGGAAGAGATACACACTGAGTACACAGAGGTGTGCTTAAAATACACTGAGAGAGGGGCTCAGAGGAACATGTGGAGATGTGGTCCGAGGGTCACAGTCCAGGATGTTCACTCAGAGGTACACAAAGAAAGACCCAGACACAAGGCCCAGTGTGGTGATTCATGCCTGTAATCCCAGCACTTTGGGTGGCCAAGACAGGTGGATCACCTGAGGTCGGGAGTTCAAGACCAGCCTGGGCAACATGGTGAAAACCCGTCTTGACTAAAAATACAAAAGTTAGCTGGGCGTGGTGGCGCATGCCTGTAATCCCAACTACTCGGGAGGCTGAAGCAGGAGAATTGCTTCAATCCAGGAGGCAGAGGTTGCAGTGAGCCAAGATCACACCATTGCACTCCAGCCTGGATGACAAAAGCGAAACTCCATCTCAAAAACTTAAAATAATAATAATAATAAAAGAAAGACCCAGATACAAAGAGTCAGGCAGTGAGAAAGACTTGAAAAGAGACAGAGGCATGGTCTGCCAGAGGTTTGGACCCACAGAGACATAACCAGATACATTGAAAGAAAGGCACAACCAGAAACACTGAGAAGTGCACACCTGCCTGTGTGCACACACACACCGAGGCAGGCACACTAAGAAACAGGAATCAAGCTCAAGTTTCACAGAGACTGATTTTAACCCAAGCAGATCCAAATTTTAAGGAAACATGGGCTTCTCCAAAGTGGGACATGGAGATAGCTCAGCACAGGAAGAAGAGACAGAGGTGAGGTGGGGGATGTGATTCACCCTCCATGTCCTCCCCAGAAAATGGATTACATGGAATGGGAGAAGATACCTTCCTTTTTTTTTTTTTTCTCCCAAGACAGAGTCTTGCTCTGTCGCCCAGACTGGAGTGCAGTGGTGCGATCTTGGCTCACTGCAAGCTTCACCTCCCGGGTTCATGCCATTCTCCTACCTCAGCCTTCCCAGTAGCTGGAACTACAGGCACCTGCTGCCACGCCCGGCTAATTTTTTGTATTTTTAGTGGAGACGGGATTTCACCGTGTTAGCCAGGATGGTCTTGATCTCCTGACCTCATGATCTGCCCGCCTTGGCCTCCCAAAGTTCTGGGATTACAGGCGTGAGCCACCATGCCCAGCCGGGAGAAGATACCTTTCTAAAGGAGATGAAGAGTTGTCTTGCTAGAACTTTCTGACAGCCAGAACTGCTGGTGGAAGGTACACCTGGAGGTAGGGTGAGGAGGTGGGGAGCTTCCCTCCTACCCCTGGAGGGGTCACACAGCTGCTGCATGGCTCATGTCCCTATCAGCCCCTGCCCTGACCCACTGCTCCTGGTCCTGGACCCACTGCTCCTGGTCCATGCTCTCGCATGGCCTGACGCTCCAGGCAACATGTTTCCTTGGCTGCGGTCGCATGCTTCTTTGCCCTGCATCCTGTGTGTGAGCCCCTCTTGTCTCCCCTCCATCTCTCCCAAGAGCCTTCTGAAGTCAGGACACAGCACGCCATCGCCCTCATACTTCCTCCCTCCCCTTTCTCAGGAAATTCAGAATCCATGGAAGGAATCTGAGGAGGAAGAGGATATTGAATTCAATGACCTTTAAAAAAAACAGCCTTTAGCATCCTCCCTCCCCTGCCTTCCCCCCCCCCCACCACCCCCCCCACCCCCCCCCCCCCCCGTCTCTGGTTCTGCAGGAAAAATCAGGAGGTGACATTTATTGAGGATTTACCATCTGCTGGTCACTGTGTTAGGTCTTTTCCATGAATCATCTTCCATATTTCCTCCTCTCAATATCTCCCAATTCACGGATAAGGGAGGTTCAGGAAAAGAACATGACTACCCCAAGGTCACCCAGCTAGAGAGAGAATCCTAGCTGGGCCAGGAACCCAGGTTTGCCTACCCATTAATTACTGCACCAAAAGTGCTGCCACCACCCTCTGGGCTGACTGGTCAGGGTCAGCAGCAGGATTTGAGAGCAAGGGGTGACAGAAGGACATGGGGCATGCTGGGAAGGACAGCAAGGTGAGGGCAGCCCAGGTGGGACTGGTGTGGCTGGAATGACCCTCTGCAGCCGTATTCCCCTCCCAAGGTTTGCCCTTCCTCCCCGCAGAGCCTGGGAAGGGGACACTCCCTCTGGCTCAGGTCCCCCCCACATTCCGGACACGCCTCTTGGGAGCTGGGGACAAAGAAGGGATAGAAACCTAAAATGGAACTGCCTTCTCCTGCCCTCACTTCCCCAGGCAGATGCTTGGCTGTGTGACCCTGTGTTTGCCACCCACCCTCTCTGGGCCATGGTCTCATCTGTGAAGGCTGGAGAGCAAAAGCTGGCTTAGCTTCTAAAAACCACAATTCTCCTGCCACACCCAGGGATCCTCTGGTGCCCACGGGGTTCGCTCAGAGTAGGGATTGGGTAGGGGATGCCTTCCCTTGTATTTCATGAAGTTTCCCTTGATGAAACTTGAGGAGGGTGTGGGAAGGAGGAAGCAAATGAGAAAAGCTTCCTGTTCTCAGGTGTGCTGAGCCCGTTGCTTTTCTGGGCAAGTCAGAGTGCCAGAGTCAATCGTCCCACCACCTGCCTAGGGCACAGAGGTACCTCTGTAGAGATGAAATGACTGAAGAAATGAAGCAGGAGGGGAAATGAGCATGAACCAGCTGCGGGTCTCGGCACTTCAGACAGCTAACTAGAAGATGCTGGAAGAGTGAGGCAGAGCAGGGATGGCTTCCCGGAGGAAGAGGTATTAAAGCAGATCATTAATGAGTAAAGATGTGAGTTGGGGCTTTAGAGCAAAGTCTGAAGACAAAAATGTAGAAACACAAAGTAGGCTGAGGCAGATGGAGCCGTGTGGGAGGAGTAGGGTCGGGAGTTGGGTCCCGGAGGTTCTGAATGCCAGATGGAGGGTTGTGGGCGGTCTCCAGATGGGCACTTTCAGCAGGGGTTTTGAAGAGATCCCTCTGGTTGCTTTGTAGACTGACTGGGGCAGGCCTGGAGGCAGGGATGCTGCCAGGGGGGCTGTGGCCAAGGTCTGGGTGGAGGTTATGGAGCCTGAACAGCTGCAGGTTGTGGAGGACAATACAGGTTCCAGTCTGATGGGTCTCCTCCAGCAACAGGGAACTCGCCACCTCCTGGGCAGCGGTTCTCCCTTTTGGGCAGCTCTGCAGCAAGATCTTCCCTGCATGGGGCTCGAGCCTTTTCCGGGGTGATGTGTGGGTACAGGGATTGGGAAGAAGATTCCATTCATTATGCCGGGGTACCCATGAGGAGGAAGCTTGGGGGAAAGTTTGGGACCACTGAGTTCAGACTGAGAGGCTTGGCGAAGAGGCTCTCTAACCTCTCTGTATGACCCCCAGGGCAACCTGACCACATCAGACACTCAGCCGGGCACCCTGGCTCACTGTGGGCATGCCGAAGCTCCTTAACTGGCCCCAGAAAAGCAGCAGAGCAAGCAGAAAGAGATTTGCACAACTGGAGGTTTTAGGCACACATTTTATTTATTTATTTTAATATAAAAGATAAAAGAGTACATTGTTGAGTGGAGGATTAAAGGAGCAACGACCCTTTCTAGAGTGGGGTCTCCCAACCCCGATCCCTAAGACTGTAACATCTGCTACATACATTCAAAACAAAACAAAACAAAAGCAAACATGAAACTTATGACCTGGACTTCACCCCACCCTTCATGCCTGTGTTATGACAGAAACACGTCCCACTGCTCCTACTTATGTATGTACATCCAGAGCTCCAAACCTGAGCTGTGGCTGCCTCCTCCCAGCCCTTCCCACATCCATCCTACCTCCCAAAAGCCCGTAGAAGCCCCCACTTAGAAAAAAAGGCAGACACACACATACACAGAAACACATCTATCTGCAGCTCCTCCACGTGGAGCCCCTGAAACACACACCCTGGCACTTTCCTCTCCTCATGCACTGATGGACAGGCTGCCTTCCCCCGTCTCTGGGCTCCCCCAACAGCCAGAATCCCTTCCGACTGGTCCCTTGCCCTGAATATCTGGGAAACCACACACACACACACATACACACACATGCACACACACGCACACACACACATACCTGCTGCCCATTCTCTTCCCGTGGGAGACAAAAGGATGTATTCACCCAAATTCCAGTTCCACCCCAGCTTAGGGGCAGTGGCCTAAGGTGCTATTTGGGCAAGGTCCAGTGAACTCCTGAAGGGGCTGTCTCGTGGGGTGAGGGTGGATAAGGAGCTCCTTAGCCTGGAAGGGTAGATCCTGAAGGGAGCTTCTTGGGAGTGGCCCTTGGACAGTCAGTGGATGCTCAAGGCCAGCGCCGTGGAGTGGGGAGATGGCCGCTGCCCACTCAGATCTGCTCCTTGTGCTTCACATGGGCCAGCTTCACATTCTCTTGCTCGGTGGAGGGTGGAGGCTGCTCCAGGTGGCAGCCGATCATCAGCTGGTACACGAAGACACCCGCAATGGAGCCCAGGAGTGGGGACACGATGGGCACCCACCACCAATGCTGGCCGGTCCTGGGGAGAACAGACACTCACGGTCAGGGACGTGGGGGGCGGGGCAGAGGAGAGGCAGGCTGGGGTGAGCTGGGTGGGGACTGTACTCACGTGAAGACTTCAGAGCCCCAGCCCGCGAGGGCTGTAAAAAGGCGGGGTCCAAAGTCCCGGGCAGGGTTGACGGCATAGCCGGAGTTGAAGCCCATGGAGGTGCCGATGACCAGGACCACCAGGCCCACGGTGAAGGCCTCCAGGCCTCGGGGGACAGGGTTGTTGTAGGGGTCAACAATGGCCAGCACACACACGATGAGGGAGGCTGTGCCTATGAACTGGGGAGTGGGGAGAACAGGGTGAGCAGCAGCTCCCTCCCTTTCTCCCTTTCTCTGATCCCTCCTTCTGTCCCCTACCTTCCCTCTAGCTCCTAGACTCCTGTCAGTGCCTGCCCATGCTTTCCTCCTGAAAGCAATGGTGCTAGAATGTCTGCATGCACAAGAACCCGCTGGAGAGCCGCATGTTTTATAAGTACCTGCCACCATGTTCTGATGCGGGTTACCCTACAGATTTGAGAAATCCTGCTACAGTCAAGGAGTCCTGTCCCTGAGCCAGCCCATGAGCTACCAAGGTAACTCGGTCCCCTCCCTGAGTTCCCCTCACATGTCCCCAGCCCATACCTGGTCAAAGAAGCCATTGATCATATCCAAGTGTCCAGAGGGGTAGGTAGCAAAGATGCCAGCTGTGCCATTGGGGCCCGAAACAAAAAGCTGGTTGTCGGCAAAGTGCCAGATTGCATCTGGTGACAGATTAGACCCAGAGTGAGCTGGGGGAGAGGCCTGAGCCCAGCCTTCCCTCTCAGGTGTGCCCTCCCCACCCTCCCACTGGTTATGGGTAAGTAGCAATACTGCTGTATTGCACCAGGCAGAGGGGATGACATGGGGTGGGGTGGAGGGCCTGAGACTCTGTTGTTGCCCAACTTGTTTCTTTCCCCTCGTGCCCCCCACCTTGGCCCTGTGCGTGAATGAGTGAGTCATGAGCCCAGGGCCTGGGCAGGCCCTAGCCGTCTGTCATCAAAAGGCCTGGTGCCAGCTGGTCCTGAACAGAGGGAGGGGGGTAGTGGAGGAGGACAGGGTGGGGAATGCTTACCATAATACAGCCCAAAAACGATTCCAGCACCCAAGAAGGCTCCCAGCGTCTGTGCCAGGGTATAGATGGGCAGCTTGATCCAGGGCTCACGAGCCAGGAAGCACATGGCAAAGGTCACGGCAGGGTTCAGGTGGGCCCCTGGGCAGAGGGGACATGGGACCTATTAGCTGCAGCCTGCCACAGTTGGGAGGCTAGGGTCCCCTGAGAAGAGGTGCAGATAGGGGTTTCTTGCACAGGATGGCAGTTGGTCTATGGAGCAGGCCAGCTGATAATCTCTGATTCCAAGGTGAGAGTCGAAGGTTCTAAGTGTCAAGTGTCTTCTCCACCCTTCTTTCCCAGGGGGCCAAAGCAGAGGCCACAGCCATGACCTGCCCTTAGGAATGCCAGGACACCTAGTGGGAATGCTATTGAGGGTCAAGGGCTGGGGGCAGGGTTAAGGCCTTACCAGAGACCTGGCCAGCGATGAGGATGCCCAGAGTGACAGCAAAGCCAAAGGCCAGGTTGATGGTGAGGAAACCGCCATGGGTGCCCCGGCTGAGCACAACCTGGGCCACGGAGCCACAGCCAAACATCTGTCAGGAAGAACAAGGCAGGGGCGGTGAGGACCTGCCACCTCTCTCACTCCAGAAGGAAGGGGTGAAGCCAGCAACCTGCCCACCCGCCACCACTGGGAGGAGTAGAGGCCCTTCCTGGAGCCCAACCCAAACCCCTTCTGCTGCAATTGCACCCTCCAGGAAAAGGACCCATGCCTTCCCACCCCCACTGGCCCAACCCTAATATAAGAGGGCCCTAGGGAAAGCACTGGAAGCAGGGTCTGTGACTGGGATCCTAGAAGATGACTGAACCATCTTCACTGATTTTCCTCGAATTTCAGCAGTAGGTTTAGGGGAACAGCTTTCACCTTAGCACAAGTTTCTCCACAGCCCTTCAGGCCTGGACTGTAAAGGTGGGAAGCCTCTCACTCATCCCCCGGCTGCCCCAAAGTAAAGCTCATGTGGGCCAGGTGCAGTGGCTCACACCTATAATCCCAGCATTTTGGTAGTTCGAGGCAGGTGGATCACCTGAGGTCAGGAGTTTCAGACCAACCAGCCTGGCCAACATAGCGAAACCCCATCTCTACTAAAAATACAAAAATTAGCTGGGCGTGGTGGTGGCCGCCTGTAATCCCAGCTACTCAGGCGGCTGAGGCAGGAGAATCACTTGAACATGGGAGGCAGAGGTTGCAGTGAGCCGAGATTGTGCCACTGCACTCCAGCCTGGGCGACAGAGTGGGACTCCATCTCAAAAAAAAAAAAAAAAAAGAGTTAAAAAGAAAAGAAGAGCTCATGTGGTGGTGGTAGTGTTGGCAATAGGGGACACAAATAAATAGGGAGGAGACCAGAAGTGAGATTGAATCCACTTCTCCTGAGTCCAGGATGTCAGAGCCCAGCCCTCACCAGGTCCCCCTTCCTTTACCTGTCCCTGTCCCAATGCCTCCTCTCTCCACCCATGGCCTCTCTGCTCTCAGGGGTCCGGATTCCCCACTCAGATTTGGAGGTCCTACAGACAGGGATCTGAGTGGCTCCTCTTACTATCCCCAGCCCGGGACCCAGGGCAGTAGAAATGGGGAGATCAGTTCTAAACTTTCTGCCAAAAATGGGGGAACTAAAAAAGACTAAGACCCCTGGTGTTCTACAAATATAGAACATACTGGAGCCAGCTGTGGTGGCTCACACCTGTAATCCCAGCACTTTGGAGGCTGAGATGGGAGGATCTTTTTTTTTTTTTTTGTTTTTTGAGATGGAGTCTGGCTCTGCCGCCCAGGCTGGAGTGCAGTGGCCGGATCTCAGCTCACTGCAAGCTCCGCCTCCCGGGTTTATGCCATTCTCCTGCCTCCACCTCCCGAGTAGCTGGGACTACAGGCGCCCGCCACCACGCTCGGCTAGATTTTGTATTTTTTAGTAGAGACGGGGTTTCACCACGTTAGCCAGGATGGTCTCGATCTCCTGACCTCGTGATCCGCCCGTCTCAGCCTCCCAAAGTGCTGGGATTACAGGCTTGAGCCACCGCGCCCGGCAGATGGGAGGATCTTGAACCCAGGAGTTTGAGACCAGCCTGGGCAACATAGTGAGATCCTGTCTCTTAAAAAGAACGTTCTATGTCTATTCCCCTTGTTCAAGCCTGAAAATATTTCCACAGCAGGTGTAAAGAATTGTTGCCCTGAGCCCCCTGAGTGTCCCTCAAGGCTGCTCAAATGCCTTCCCCTGGTCTCCTCTCCCCCTGCCCATAACTAAACGTTTTATGCTCACAGAGCAGGCAGTTTCCAGGACCTGTGCTACGGCACCTGTTTATTCTGATGGGTCAGTGCCTGTTGTTCCGGATGGTTAAGCATTTTGATTATCATCCCAGAAAGACCAAGAGATAATGGAGAAGCCAGCGGCAATGACATGGGGCAAAGGTGTGCAGGCAGGTGAGAACAGAGATCAGAGATTGCAGGTGTATGTGTGAGGAGGGGTAGTGGGAGACAGGCACGTGAGGTTCTGAGGTGCCCTGCCCGTGCTTGGGAGGCCCTGGCCGCAGCTCCTTGCCTGCCAAAGGCTCAGACCTGGCTCCATCCCAGGAGGCCTTGGAGGGAGGAGCTGTCAGAGCCAGTTCCACCACCTTGGGGCTAGTCTTCCTCTTCCTCCCCCACCCCCTGCCCTGAGTTCTCAGCCAGCACCGCCCCCTGCCCTAGCACCAGGTATCTCAAAGAAAGGGGCTTTCCTCACCCCAAAGCCAACCCTGATTCTGCCACTGCAGGCCTAGGCTCCCAACACACAGGTATGCAGGCAGGCATTCATCCACTACACAGGGACCCCCAGGCCTGACCCTCCAGTTCATGCAGTCCTTGAAGTTCTGCTTCTCACTGATATCCAATACCTCACATCCATCTGAGCCCGCAAGCCTTCCCCCACAAATTTAACACCCTTCTTTTGTGGTCTGGGATAAGTCTGATGATCCTGGGGCTCAGTGGGAGGACTAACGGCTCCTTTGTGAGAGAGTGAACTGAGACTTGGGAGGGAATGAGGAGGCCCCTCCAGGAAAATAGAAGACATCGTCCTCCCCTGGCCTGGCTGCTCTAAAATAGGTGGCTGGACTCAGGACTCAGATAGGAGTGGGGGCTCCGAGGCAGAAGGGTGGTAAAAGCCACCTCCTATTGCCTTCTTGGCACACAAGAGAGGGGCCAGGGCTGGCTGATAGGACCACTAATCTTATGGGAGGCTGTGGATAAAATACCCCCTGTGGCTTCCCCACTTCCTATTCTTGGAAGCCAGAAGTGGGTCAGCCCTCCTCTGCCCATAGATCCTGCTCCTCTACCATTTGGGGATCCGTACCCCTTAGTTAAGCCTCCTAGTCCACAGTGGGCCAGCTGGTCTGTACTACCTAGGGCTGGGGCAGGAACAGAGTAACCCACCCACTGCAATGTAGCAACTGAACCCAGAGGAAAACAGGTGTAACCACATGAGCGGCTGAAAATCAGACAGAGACTGGGACAGGAAATAGGACCATTACTGGTGGGTCTGCCAGACCTAAGAAGTGCAAACAGAGTCACCCAGAACAAAACCAGGGTGAAACTGACTAGGACTGAGGAGTAACCCAGACAGCGAAATACCGAATTCAGAGAACCCACGGAGTAACCAAGAGACCAGGGAATAACCAGAATGCTTGTCCTCTTCTGCTGAGACGCTGACAGCATCTGTCTGGATAACAGATAGGGCCTGGGAGTCGCTTGGCACCAGGGGAGCAACTTTAGACAGGTGTCCTCTGTGTTTGGGCCTAGCTTCCTCCCACCCTCCTACCGTCAGAATCTGCCTCCCTTCCCACTTGGCTGTTTGCAGCCCATGTGGCCTGTGCCCTCTGCCCCTACTCGTGCAAACTGTCCTCACTCACTGCAACTTTTGGACTTTTTGAGGCTTAATTATTCATTAGAGGCCAGACACCCACGACCCAAATAACCTAATCATGGCTCATTTGCCTCCGCTCCTTCCCCTGCCTCTGGGGGCTGGGATTCTGGGAAACTGGAGGGCTGTGGGAGGCAGGGGAAGTGGCTGGCGGTCCCAGACTGCAAGGGTGACCGCTTCCCCCAGCCTGTGGGCTGAGTCACTTGTGGGAGGTAAACGATCGGCACTGTCACTGGGGAGTAACAGCTGTCATTCTGGCGAGTCGGAGCTGTCAGAGATGGGGTTAGAACTGTGGGGAAGAGGACTTTGGAAGTCAGCTTGATCCGCCAGGGTTAAGCGTGGGGGTCAGAGCTGGGGAGGTGCGTCCAGTCCACCTTGGAAAACACAGCCCCTTCGGAGAAGTGAGCGTTTGGGGAGTGCAAGGGCTGGAGAGAGAAAGGTTTTCCCGGCTCCCTCCACTCACCACGAGGATGAGGGTCCCCAGGCATTCGGCCAGCGCCTGGCGGAGCAGCCGGTAGCGGATGTGGAGCATCTCCCCGCAGCGGGACATCAGCTCCTTCTGTCGACCCATGGCGGGGCAGGCGGCGGCGCTGTCGGGCGGGCAGGGGTGGCGGGAGGCGGCGGGCGCAGCGAGCAGCGGCCTCCAGCGCTGGTGGCTCCCTTTATAGGAGCGCAGGAGACACGGGCCCCGCCCGCCCTGCAGCCCCGCCCTGCAGTCCCGGAGCGTGGAGGAGTGGGCGCCCCCTCACCCCCGCCCCACCTCGGCGGGGAGGCTGGTGCGGACGCCGGGTGGGCGGAGCTGGAGAGGAAGGTGGCGTAGCGGGGCGGGCATGGAGTGTGAGGAGCTTTGAGGGAGGGGTGGCCTTCAGAGGGCACTTAGGGGAGGGGGCGTCATGGGGGCTGAGAGGCTTAGGCAGATCTGAGAGCCAGTGGTGGGAGTATAGGCAGGGTTCAGGGCCATGGCTGGGGAGGATGCAGCTGTCATAGAGACCACCTGGGCCCTGTGATCACCCCACTTCCTTGGGGGCGGAAGGAGACCTGTCAAAGAAACTGGCCTCATCTCTCCAGGATGACTGGACCCAACAGGTTCTTAATTCAGGAGGGAGGAGGCTGCGAGCCCCAAGTGAGAAGAAACACTGTCTCTTCTGTCAGGACAGATAGGCACACACCCTTCAAGGGGACAGCTTGTGTCAGGAGGGCAGCAGTCCAGACCCAGGTGGGCACACAGACAGTCGTGCTGAGTTCATGGGCCCTTATCCTTGTGCTGTGAGCACGTCATGTGTCGCATGTCCTGGCCAGCTACGTCCACAGCTGTGTCTACACATGGTGGATGTCCTGTGTGCCTAATTGTATGGCTGGGCATTCCTCGTGGCTGTGCACATGCCTGTTGAATATGGCTAGGTGACTTGAGCTTGTCACACGTGTACCTGCGTGCATTGCTCACATGGCTTCAGAGGCTGAGCTGCAGTTGTCCCGACATGCCACATGCCACATGTTTGCCAGCAAGCTGAGTCCCAGCTGTTTTTAACCCTCTCCTCTCCCATCTGACTTACCCCAGCCAAGAAAGAGTCTGTCTCTCTCGTCTCTCTCTTTTTTTTTTTTTTTGGATGGAGACACTCCGTTGCCTAGGTGGAGTGCAATGGTGTGATCTGGGCTCACTGCAACCTCCACCTCCCAGGTTCAAATGACTCTTCTGCCTCAACCTCCCGAGTAACTGGGATTACAGGCGCATGCCACTATGCCCAGTTAATTTTTGTTTTTTTAGTGGAGACAGGGTTTCACCGTGTTGACCAGGCTGGTTGCGAACTCCTAACCACAAGTTATCCACCCACCTCAGCCTCCCAAAGTGCTGGGATTACAGGCATGAGCCACTGCAGGCAGCAAGTCTGTCTCTTTAAGCAAACTTAATTGTGGGGGAGTCAGCCTCATCTGATGGGGATCATGGGACAACCTTGCTCTCTCTCTCTCTCTCTTTCTTTCTTTAAAGAGTAGGGGCTTGCTCCATCACCCAGGCTGTGGTGCAATCACAGCTCACTGTAGCCTCGAACTCCTGGACTCAAGCGATCCTCCCACCTCAGCCTCCAGAATGGATGGGACTATAGGGACTATGTGCCACCATGACACTTAGCTAATTTTTTAAAATCTGTTGTAAAAACAAGGTCTTGCTGTATTGCTCAGGTTAGTCTCAGACTCCTGGCTTTAAGTGATCCTGTCACCTCAGCCTCCCAAAGTGCAACCTTACCCTCTATGCTGCTTTTAATAACAAGGAAACATCTGGTAGCCTGGGAGCAAACAACATGCCCTTATGCCAAGCTTCTATGGCAGCATTGCCAGAGGAGATCAAAGAAATCATTTTCCAGAGGGACTTAATCCAGGTGGGCTAATTACCCTGAGGACTTGTCCCTTGAGGGATGAATATGAGAAATAAGGGCCCCCGGCTGGGCGTGGTGGCTCACACCTATAACCCCAGCACTTTGGGAGGCCGAGGTGGGCGGATCACCTGAGGTCAGGAGTTCAAGACCAGACTGACAAACATGATGAAACCCCATCTCTACTAAAAATACCAAAAATTAGCCGGGTGTTATGGCGGGTGCCTGTAATCTCAGCTGCTTGGGAGGCTGAGGCAGGAGAATCACTTAAACCCAGAAGGTGGAGGTTGCAATGACCTGAGATCGTGCCATTGCACTCCAGCCTGGGCAACAAGAGCCAAACTCCATCTCAAAAAAAAAAAAAAGAAAAGAAAGAAAAAAATAAATAAGGGCTCCCACGGTCCAATGAGAAGTGAGCAGGGCTAGTGCAGAGGTTCTTCTCCTAGGGGGGCCAAAAGAGAGAAGGGTTAGCCCTGTCATCCTTGATCAGAAAGGTGATCAGCAGCAAGAAAGCCCCAGGGGCCATTGGAACCTACAGTCAAACTGTGTTAGGCGACAGGACCATTGACATTTCAGGACAGACAGGCATGGACCCTTCAAGTGGACAGGTTGTCAAGAGAGGTAGCAGAAGAAGCTAAACAAGCTCTTAAAAGCATGGATGATGACTCACTCCAGCCTCTACCTCATGGGATCAAGCAATCCTCCTACCTCAGCTTCTCAAATAGCTGGAACTACAGGCATGCATCACCATGCCTGGCCAATTTTTGTATTTTTTGTAGAGAAGGGGTTTCGCCATGTTGGCCAGGCTAGTCTGGAACTCCTGAGCTCAAGCAATTTGTCCACCTTGGCCTCCCAGAGCGCTAGGATTGTAGGATTATGAGTATTGCTAAACCCATCTCTTTGGGCATGAACCACCTCTGCCACATGCCTGTAATCCCAGCTACTCAGGAGGCTGAGACAGGAGGATCACTTGAACCCAGGAGACAGAGGTTGCAGTGAGCCGAGTTTGCTCCACCTGGGTTCGAGCGATTCTCCTGCTTCAGCTTCCTGAGTAGCTGGGATTACAGGCATGAACCACCATGCCCGGCCATTTTTTTTTTTTTTTTTTTTGAGCCGGGCTCGCCCTGTCACCCAGGCTGGAGTATAGTGGCGCGATCTCAGCTCACTGCAGGCTCCGCCTCCTGGGTTCACGCCGTTCTCCTGCCTCAGCCTCCTGAGTAGCTGGGACTACAGGAGCCCGCCACCACGCCCGGCTAATTTTTTGTATTTTTAGTGGAGACCGGGTCTCACCGTGTTAGCCAGGGTGGTCTCGATCTCCTGACCTTGTGATCCACCCGCCTCGGCCTCCCAAAGTGCTGTGACTACAGGTGTGAGTCACTGCGCCCAGCTTTTTTTTTTTTTTTAGTAGAGACAGGGTTTCACCATGTTGACCAGACTGGTCTCGAACTCCTGACCTCAGGTGATCCACCCGTCTTGGCCTCCCAAAGTGCTGGGATTATAGGCATGAGCCACCGTGCCTGGCCTAGATAGGCATGTTAAAAAAGAAAAGAAAAGAAAAGAAATAAGGGCTCCCAGTCCCAGAGGTGGTTCATGCCCAAAGAGATGGGTTTAGCAATACACATAAAGTAGATTCACATACATGCAGGCACTTGTACGTACACACACACAACCACACACACACACACACACACACACACACACACCCTGTGGTTCACAGTCACACACTTGCCTATAGACACTGAGCTCTGCTCCCATGTGCAGGGATCCCATTCACAGGAGAGCCTCGCCATGGGCTCACACATATATAGAACTCCCACATGAGGACTCTAATGACCCTTGACCCAGAAAGATGCACCCCACCCTCCAGGCCTCTACAGGCTGGGAGGCCCCATGGTGAATCAGGGAGCCATCACTGAGTACCTGCCCGCTGGCCCCACTGCCAGCCTGTGACTCAAGACAGAACCATAGACTCCTGGTGCCAGGGCCCAGATCACAGGCTATGGGAGTGGTAGAGCACCCCTGCCATGTTGCCCCCTTTTCCTCCCACCCTATAATATGTATCCAGCCCATCCCTGACTCAAGTGAAGCTGCAAAGGCAGCACAGGGCAAAACTGGCAAGGTACTCCTCAACACTGAAAGAAAATGGGGAACCCCAGCCCACAACACCCCATCCTCATCCTATCCCATCCTAGGCCTGCTGGCATCCAAATCTAGCCTGGGAACCAAAGCAGGGGAGAAAAACAGGGGCAGCTCTTCCACCAGCAGACACTACACACACTTTTCTATTTTTTATTTGTTTTCCTCTTCCCTTATGAAAGCAACCTGGAGCCCGGGCGCAGTGGCTCACGCCTATAATCCCAGCTCTTTGGGAGGCTGAGGCAGGAGGATCACGAGGTCAGGAGATCAAGACCATCCTGGCTAACAAGGTGAAACCCCATCTCTACTAAAAATACAAAAGAAACAATTAGCCAGGTGCAGTGGCGGGCACTTGTAGCTGAGGCAAGAGAATAGCGTGAATCCGGGAGGCGGAGCTTGCAGTGAGCCGAGATCGCACCACTGCACTCTGGCCTGGGCGACAGAGCTGGGCATGATGGCTTATGCCTGTAATCCCAGCACTTTGGGAGGCCGAGCCAGGCAGATCATTTTAGGTCAGGAGTTCAAGACCAGCCTGGCCAACATGGTAAAACCCTGTCTCCACTAAAAATACAAAAATTAGGCTGGGTGCAGTGACTTGCTCCTGTAATGCCAGCACTTTGGGAGGCCAATGCAGATGGATCACCTGAGGTCAGGAGTCCAAGACCAGCCTGGCCAACATGGACAAATCCCATCTCTACTAAAAATACAAAATTAGCCAGGCGTGGTGGTGCATGCCTGTAGTCCCAGCTACTCAGGAGGCTGAGGCAGGAGAATCACTTGAACCCGGGAGGTGGAGCATGCAGTGAGTCGAGATCATTCCATTGCACTCCAGCCTGGGCAACAAGAGTGAAATTCTATCCCCTACCTCCCCCCAAAAAATTAGGCAGGCGTGGTGGCAGGCACCCGTAATCCCAGCTACTTGGGAGGCTGAGGCAGGAGAATCACTTGAGCCCGGCAGGCAGAGGTTGCAGTGAGCAGAGATCGCAGCACTGCACTCCAGCCTGGGCAACAGAGACAGACTCCGTCTCAAAACGCAAACAAACAAACAAAAAAGCAACCTGCACAGACATCTGTCTGCATTCAACTCACATAGGTTTTCTTGTGGGCTGCACCAGAAAGTAGCTAGTTACACACACAACTGTGGATTTGTCTGTCTTATTCACGTTGGGCAGCATTTATTTACACATATGCAGCTACATGTACTCACCCATGTATGCATGCATGTATGTGTCTATCTATAATCCTGGACTACAGCTCACCATAGAGCATCTTTGCAACCCCCTCCAGTCAATGCAGCTACATGCCAAGGCACATGGCTTAGCTAGTGGAACAAGGGCTGGGTCTCAATGCCCTTGTTCCCCACCCCCTCCATTAGGGCCCAACCTTCAGGACCATGACTCCGTGAACTCCCACCAAACTCATTCATGTCCATACCTCATGTGTACACGCATGTTCATACATATACACACACATACACATTGGAGTGGCTAGAGTTGGAGCTGAAAAGACATGGGTAGATCTTCTTGCTTCTTAGTGGATGTGAGAGGACTCTGACTGGAGGAAGGGGAAGGATGCAGTACTTTCCGTGGGCCCCTTATTCCTGTCAGCCCTCCTTGGGTCACCTAGGACAGAAAGGGGACAGGATCTGAGGATGCCTGTGCAGAAGCACCAGGCTGGCCTGACTGTGGGGGGCAGAAGCCCACTGCTCCATTGTGCGACCCCGGAAGCAGCTTTCCCATGGTAGTCAATGTGGTTGGTGCCCCCTAGAGCCGAAGGTGGAAGAAAGCATGGCTCCACAGAGAAGAGATTGAGCTTGGTGAGGCCCCAGCCCTCTGAGTCACAGCTTGCCCAGGGTCCTCGGGGCTTCCGCTTGTGCTTTGGGAAGGAGAGCCAGGGCTGAGTGCAGGCTGGGAACCAGCGCTCCTGGGTGCTCTGGGAGGAGGCAGACGAGGAGGTTCCCCCTCCTCCCAGGGTATCTTGAGCAAGGCCTGTGTCTCACCTGGGTGGGAGGGCTGAGCCAGGGAAGGGGCCTGAACAGCCCCATCCACCACGTGGGAGGCCATGACTTCTTTAAGGTCAGAGCTGGAGGAGTGGGTTCCCAGGCAAGGGAAGGGCTAAGGATGCAAGTCCCAGCCTGCTGGACCAGAGGGGCTGGCTGGGGCCCTTTTAAGGGGTGGGACTGCCACGCCTTTCATATCCTGACCCCAAACTCTTTCTGCTTGAATGGGAGTAGCCCGAACCAGCAAAGAAAGAGACCTAGGCCTTCCTTGTTGTTAGTGAGTCAGAGATGGGGTTGGAGACATAGAAAGCTACTCACTCTAGAGTACCCCTAAACCCCTAATCTCCTCCAGAGCATCAGAGTGGGGTGGGGGAGGGGCAGAGGAAAGCAGACATGCAGACATGTTCTAGTTTAGGAAGCACTTCCTTCCACTTTGCAAAACAACTCCCAGAAATGGTTGTATTTTCCCCATTTCACAGATGACAAAACTGACAAGTCACCTGCTGAGGTCACTCAGCTACTGAGTGCTGATCCGGGATTCAAACCCCATGGGGATGGGGAGGACAGGTAAAGAGGGCAGAAAGACCAGGGAGCCACATATCTGAGGCACAGGGAGAGCAGGCAGCCCGGGCACGGAACCCCATTGAGTCCCTCCACGCTCGACCCCGCGTTCCAGAGTGTGCCCCGACTCTTAGGCCACTGTTGAACACTGTTCCTGCTTCTAGGCTCGAAGGGTGGGAAGCTGACTGTGGACTGGAATCAGGAGCGGACAGCAGAGATGAATCGCCCTATTTATGAGTGTCCCCAGACTCCTCCTCCTCCCCCAGCACAGCTGCCCCCATCTTTAGATGCGTGGCCTGGGGGAGAGCCCGGGAACACAAACGCCCCCGACCTTGGACACCTTCAGCCGGATGTCCAGCTGGGCCTTGAGAAAAATCAACCTTTGACCCATATCCTGGGGACTCTGGGTTCACAGCCTGGTGTCCCTGACCTGCCCTCAGCAGCCTGTGAGGGCTTAGGACAGCGGAGGGTCATGTGGAGACAGCAGAGTGATAGGATGGAGGCTGAGGAAGGGTGCAGAGTCCTAGGGACTAGGCTGAGGGGGACAAAACTCTCTTGCACACCCAGAATCTGAGCTCCAGGCTTGGCTTGGCCACTGAACAGTAAGGTCACCTAGATGACATTACTGAGGTCATCTTCCCCCATCCCCACAGAGTCTCTCTCAGTGTCTTCATCTGTCATCTGGAGGTTTCAGTTGATGGGGGCCCCCACCTCCCAGTGGGGCCTTTGTAAGAATCAAAGAAGATTGTATATGTTTCAGGCTTCAAAAACTGTACTACACAGTCAATAAAGAAAGAAAGGTTTGTGTCAAAATCCATCCCTTTAATCATAGCCACATTTCCTCATGTGTGAATATCCGTGTACATCCACACACATTTAGCTGTGTGTGTGCCTGCACGTGTCCACGAGGGCTCATGTGTGCATCTCCTTGCGTGCCCCTGTCTGGGCCAGGCTGTGGGTCTGGATGACGTGTTTATAAAAACCAGAGATAGGAGATGCGCATCTGTTGAGAGGTTTAGAGATAAACTGCTGGACATTTGGGTCTGCCCCATACCAGCCTCAGGGGGAAGGGAGTTAGTAATATGGAGCTGACACAGACCAGTCATCACTGTGACAGGCCTAGGGGGTCTGGGGGGCTCTGGTTCACACCTCAGGATGCCTGGAGCCTCTGATTTCCCATCTCCATCCTCACTGGCAGGAAAGCTTCTGGAACCAGGAGAGGGTTGCTTAAGAGGATGAGGGGTCAGGACCAGAGATGGAGGAGGAAAAGAAAGCTCACAGGTGGCTGGGCGCAATGGCTCATGCAGGCAATCCCAGCACTGTGGGAGGCTGAAGCGGGCGGATCACGAGGTCAAGAGATCAAGATGATTCTGGCCAACATGGTGAAACCCCTTTTCTACTAAAAAAAAAAAAAAATAGCTGGGTGTGGTGGCACACACTTGTAGTCCCAGCTACTCAGGAAGCTGAGCCAGGCGTGGTGGCTCATACCTGTAATTCCAGCACTTTCGGAGGCCGTGGTGGGAGGACCACCTGAGGTTGGGAGTTCAAGACCAGCCTGACCAACATGGAGAAACCCGTCTCTACTAAAAATACAAAATTAGCTGGGTGTGGTGGCACACGCCTGTGTTCCCAGCTACTCAGGAGGCTGAGGCTGGAGAGTCACTTGAACCCAGGAGGTGGAGGTTGCGGTGAACTGAGATCACGCCACTGCACTCCAGCCTGGGCAACAACAGCAAAACTCTGTCTCAAAAAACAAAAAAAAAAAAAAAAAAAAAAGAAAGAAAGAAAGAAAGGAAAGGAAAGAAAAAGAAAAGAAAAGAAACAAAGAAACAAAGCTCACAGGCTTCCTAGGTGGCCTAAACTGGGGCCCAGCATTAGCCTGGCCCCTGCAGCCAGGAAGGGCGCATGGAGCATCCTTTGGGCTGGGACAATCAGAGGGCTTACTAGAGGAAGAAACACTGGGCTGGGGATTTTATGGAGGGTTTTCCAGGTGAGAGACTGCAGGGCCAGACTCTAGCAGGGCTGACTGCCTGCCTAGGCAGGACAAGATCAGCAGCAAGGAGGCTAGGAAAGGACCCAGGTAGTGTGGGAAGGGCCTTGGGTTCCATACTGATAGCCAGAAGCTTACCCAGGGCCAAGAGGTATTTGAACTTAGATATTTGTTAAGTCCTGAGGTTCTAAGGAAGCCATTATAGGGACTGCTGCAGTTGGAGGTGGGGAGAAGGAAGCAGGCAAGGCAGAGCCTTGGCCCCACCTCCTGCTTCAACGGAAACATCTTAACCATTTTACATGAGAGCTCTTTTTTTTTTTTTTTTTTTTTTAGGCTGTGTTTCCCTCTTGTTGCCCAGGCTGGAGTACAATGGTGTGATCTCAGCTCACTGCAACCTCGACCTCCCAGGTTTTCAAGTGACTCTCCTTTTCAAGGTGATTCTCCTGCCTCAGACTCCTGAGTAGCTGGGATTACAGGCACGCGCCACCATACCCGGCCAATTTTGTATTTTTAGTAGAGACGGGATTTCACCATGTTGGTCAGGCTGGTCTCAAACTCCTGACCTCAGGTGATCCACCCGCTGTGGCCTCCCAAAGTTCTGGGATTACAGGTGTGAGCCACCGCGCCCAGCCTTACATCAGGGTTCTGAACGAGATTATAATTGACAAATGTGACACCATTAAGAACAGTGAATAATGGCAGCCCTGAAGGTTTTAAGCAGGGAAGTAAGTGACATGGTCTCTATCTACCATTTAGAAGGACCCCTCCAACTGCTGAGTGGAAGACGGGTTGGAAGAGAGAGACAGAGGCTGAAGGCCTGGGAGGAGGCCATGGAGGAGGAAGCGAGGCCAGACGGCCAGCAATGGCTGTGGGGAGGGAGAAGGGTTCAGGAGGCAGAGTGAGCAGGGCAACTTGGCAAGCAGCTGAAGAAGTTGAAGGGGGCAGAACTGGGTGGACAGGAACCTCAGGTGGGGACTGAGAGACCAGTAAGACAATTGTTCTCCAAAAGGCCTGTGGTCCAAGGGCAGACGGTGCGGGTGGGTGGTAGGGAGGAGGTGGCAGAAGGAGGCTATGCATTTGGCGATGCATTAGGTGACGGTTGTGCATGAGCCCCAGTACACTCTACCCTCTGGCCAGCCCAGTGTGGTGGCTAATTATAGGGGAGCCACTAGCAACCCACCCCAGGCGAGAGGAATAAGGGGAAGAATCCAGGGGAGGGAACAGGCTGCAGCAGGAGATTCCAAAGTCAGACTTCAAGAATGACTTCCTGGTCTCGAGACTGGAGGTCAGTGAGAACTAGGTTCCAGAGAGACCCCATAGGTTGGGAGATGGAGGTGGGGGCATTGTGGAGGGAGACTGGGGAAAGGCCAGGATGCTGTAATTATCTTTTTCCTTTTTTTTTTTTTGAGATGGAGTCTTGCTCTGTCACCCAGGCTGGAGTGCAGTGGCGCAGTCTTGACTCACTGCAACCTCCGCCTCCCAGGTTCAAGCGATTATCCTGCCTCAGCCTCCTGAGTAGCTGGGATTACAGGCACGTGCCACCACACCTGGCTCCTTTTTATACTTTTAGTAGAGACGCGATTCACCATATTATCCAGGCTGGTCTCGAACTCCTGACTTCGTGACCCACCCGCCTTGGCCTCCCAAAGTGCTGGGATTACAGGTGTGAGCCACCGTGCCTGGCCATAGCTATCTTTTTCACCCAAACTGTTGGTCATCAAGTGGAACTGGGGCTCAGTCTCAGTGCTTCCTTGTCCCTTCAGACAGGGCCCAACCTTAGCCTCTTCAGTCCTTAGGAGACCCAAGCCCTGTCCTGTGGAGGTTTCCAATCTGAGAGAATAGAGGAGAGCTGGGTCCTGCTTTTGAGCTCCCAGGCCAGGGAACAGAGGAGATTTAGGCTTGAGCTGAGGTTGACCAGAATGTTCATACTCCCTCTCGCCCGGCACAACCCCACTCCCCATATCCTTCACCCTGCTCCTCTGGGCTGCTGATAAAAGCTGCATTCAAAAGCCTTGGGCAGGCCGGGCACAGTGGCTCACACCTGTAATCCCAGTACTTTGGGAAGCTGAGGTAGGTGGATCACCTGAGGTCAGGAGTTTGAGACCAGCCATGGGCAACATGGTGAAACCCCTCCCGTCTCTACAAACCTACAAAAAATTAGCCAGGCATGATGGCGGGTGCCCGTAATCCCAGCTACTTGGGAGACTGAGGCAGGGGAATCACTTGAACCTGGGAGGCGGAGGTTGCGGTGAGCCGAGATCGGGCCACTGCACTCCAGCCTGGGCATCTCAAAACAAAAAACAAAAACAAAACCCTGGGCAGAAGGAGAGGGGGTTAGGCTGGCAAGTGGCCCAGAACAGGCGAGGCTCCTGGCTTTTCCCTCCTCCCCTACCCCACTGCAGAGGTCTGCAGCTCAGGCCTCTCTAGTCCTTTCTTCCTCCACACTCCACCCCTTGGCCCCAGAAAAGCCAGGTTCAAGCAGGTGGCTTGCTTGGAGCCAGGACACCTAGATTCTCAGTAGCTGAATCCCCCAAGTTCCTGTGTGACCCTAGACAAGTTCCTACACCTCTTGGCCTTACATAAACCAGAAAATTATCCTCCCCACTCATTTCTGAAGTAGAAGAGGAAGTCTCCCTCTGGTTTGAAACACCCTTCTTCTTGGTCCTTCCTTGGTTCCCTGGGGCAGTGTGAGATGCCTCCTTCTCCCTCTCAGGGGTAGATGAGCACATTGGCCTTTCCTGTGAAGGGTAGGGGTGACTCACGTGCCCCAGGCTTACCCTCGCCCTTATCACTCACCTGGATTAATCTGTGACTCATAAAGCAAGTGCCGGATGTTGGGGATTACATGTAAACTTGGGAGAGGGGGGCTGGCTTGCCCAAATCTGACTTAATAGGTCAGGGACTGAGAAGCCCTGAGGATTTCATTGACTGTAACAGGCTGTACGGACCCCTTAGGTTTGGGGGTTTTGCTTTTTTCCCCCCAAAGTATGGAGCTGGGCAGAGGAAAATGGGGTCTTCAGCTAACAGGATTCTGGGGTAGAGGAGGTTGTCAGATGCCATAGCCAGAAAGGAGGACCCTTGTTGAGTTCACTAAATAGAACTGTGTAGAGAGGCTTAGGCCAGTCAGAACATGGGGAAACTCTGTATCCCAGCACTTTGGGAGGCCAAGATGGGAAGATCACTTGAGTCTAGGAGTTTGAGACCAGCCTGGGCAACATAGTGAGACCCCCAAGTCTCTTTTTAAAAAAAAAACAAAAAAAAACCTGGGAAAAGCAAAACCCCAAAGTTTTATTTAAAGCCAGGGGAAGAAATCCAGGGTCCCTGCCTCCAACTTGAGAGCTTTTTCTAATCTGCCCTATAAAAAACAGGACAGAGTTCCCCTTTTGCAGCAAACCAGAGCTGGAGGTGAATACCGACACACACAGACTAGCACATACAGACGGGTGCACATGCACCACACACAGAACAGACAAATCATGCCATACTTAAGATCCACTCTGTCTCTGTCCACCTGCAAAGTTAAAGGCAGAGACCCGCCAAGGCAGGCACATCCATGAGGATGCTTAACCATCACCCTGTGTACACTTGCTCACACATAAGGCTTCCTGCTAGGCTTTTCTCCTTCCCTTCCCCTGGGGTTCCAGCTCCTGACCACCCATCTCCACCCTCCCCTGTCCTGGTCCCTCAGCTAAAGCCTGAGCACCTCCCTACTCTGGAGCCGGGGCCTCAGTGGTTAGATAAGAGTCATCCTGGGCTGGGCAAAGGAGCCTAGGGCAGTCACCTTGAACACTAGCTTGCTCACCTGTTTTCCAGAGAAAACCTGAGGAAAACAGATTGGAGCTGCAACTGTGAGGGATTGAAATTAGGGCCGGGAACAGTGGCTCACGCCTGTAATTCCAACACTTTGGAAGCCTGAGGGGGGGTGGATCACCTGAGGTCAGGAGTTCAGGACCAGCCTGGCCAACATGGTGAAACCCCATCTCTACTAAAAATACAAAAAATTAGCAGGATGTGGTGGTGGGCGCCTATAATCCCAGCTACTCGGGAGACTGAGGCAGGAGAATCGCTTGAACCTGGGAGGTGGAGGTTGCAGTGAGCCAAGACCGTGCCATTGCACTCCAGCCTGGGCAAGAGTGAAACTCAGTCTCAAAAAAAAAGAAATTGGACCTGGGGCTTCCTGTCCACCCACCTCCCCAGTGGAACTGCAGCAGGGAGGACAGGAAGGTATGGTGCAGCACCTTAGGGTTATAAATTCCCAGCCCTCTTTCCTTGCCACATTGGGCATTGGTCAGCTGACAAAGTCATTACCATACCTATTCTATGGGCAGAAGACTGAGCCCAGCAAAGGTAAGTGATTTGCATAGGGCCACATGAGGTGGCACGGCCAGAGCTCATTTCCCATTGGGACTGGTAACTGCACCTCTTAAAGCCACCTGCTATAGTCCTGCCTGGGGCGCAGTCCACCCCTTCCCCCATGGGCATAATCCAGAGCTGGGTTTGTGAAGGGCCTGAAGCCACAGGCAACTCACCTGGGCATGAAACAGGTGATCTGCCAAAGTTAAAGGCAGAGTTTATTTATTTATTTATTTATTGAGACGGAGTCTCGCTCTGTTGCCCAGGCTGGAGTGCAGTGGCCGGATCTCAGCTCACTGCAAGCTCCGCCTCCCGGGTTCACGCCATTCTCCTGCCTCAGCCTCCCAAGTAGCTGGGACTACAGGCACCCACCACCACGCCCGGCTAGTTTTTTGTATTTTTTAGTAGAGACAGGGTTTCACCGTGTTAACCAGGATGGTCTCGATCTCCTGACCTCGTGATCCGCCCATCTCGGCCTCCCAAAGTGCTGGGATTACAGGCTTGAGCCACCGCGCCCGGCCAAAGGCAGAGTTTAAAGTTAAACTCTGCAAAATTAAAGGCAGAGACCCACCAAGGCAGGCACATCCATGAGGATGCTTAACCATTATCCTGTACACTTGCTCACACATAAGGCTTCCTGCTATGCTTCCAGCAAACCCTGGCCCTCCCAGGAGCCCATGGAGGGACTGTGGACAAATAGTCCAAGGGACCAAGGGAGGCAAGAGGAAGAGCTAAGGGTGACCATGGACCATGGGGCTCCACAAGGGATGGGATTACATTTCACTCCCTGAAAATAAAGCCTAGCACCTTGATGCTTGAAGCTCATGAATAAATAGCAGAGGGAGAGATGTGGACTCCGGCTCACATGGCCAGCCAATTTATTCCCTCCCTATTCTAATTTCAACCCTGGGCTGAGCTGCTCCATGGCAGTGACAGTAGAGGCAAGCAGTGATTCACAAAGACCAACAGTTGAGACAGAATTGGAGGCCAGAGTTCCCACATGCAGCTTCTCATCTTGAGGATGGAGCTTTCTAGCCAGGTGTCAAAGTTCCTCCACAACGGGCCCCTGCGCTGAGCCTGTACTCTTACTCAGAAAATGAAGGTAAATAAAAGTACCTACTTCCTACAGCTCATATGACTGTATGACCAAGTTTCCGCACATAAGACACGGATACCACCACCTAAACCCGCCTGGCACCTATTAGGCACTCAATAAATGTCAACTCTATAATCTCTTAGGCTTTCTCTTTCACCATCACCACCCACTTGTTCCAGGCGGAGTTCACAAATGGATTCCCTTTACTTTGCAGTCTTCCAGTGGGCTTCTCTGCCCTCCATCTGCCTGTGCTGGATGGCCCCTGAGCAAAGCACTGTAATAGGTGCTAGGAAGGACATGAAAAAATCTATGTTGAAACATATTCCTTGCCCTCAAGGAGTTTACATCCAGGAAACTAGGTTAAAATTATGTGAAAGGGGCAGACAGGCCAGGAATACAGGGAAATTAAACAATTTAACTTTTTATTTAAAAGAGATGGGGTCTCGCTGTTGCCCAGACTGGTCTAGAACTCCTGAGCTCAAGTGATTCTCCCGACTCCCTAAGTGTTGGGATTACAAACTGAGCCACCATGCCCAGCTGCAATTTAATTTAATTTATTTATTTTTTTGAGATGGAGTCTGACTCTGTCGCCCAGGCTGGAGTGCAGTGGCCGGATCTCAGCTCACTGCAAGCTCCGCCTCCCGGGTTTACGCCCTTCTCCTGCCTCAGCCTCCCGAGTAGCTGGGACTACAGGCGCCTGCCACCTCGCCCGGCTAGATTTTTTTATTTTTTTAGTAGAGACGGGGTTTCACCGTGTTAGCCAGGATGGTCTTGATCTCCTGACCTCGTGATCCGCCAGTCTCGGCCTCCCAAAGTGCTGGGATTACAGGCTTGAGCCACCGTGCCCAGCCTGCAATTTAATTTTAAATCGGGGTTCAAAACAAAAGAATTTGTGCCACTGTGTGTGCCTGCCAAGTGAACTGAACAGACAGTAACTGCTCTAACAGTTCAAAGGAGGGAAAGATCACCTCAGGCTGGGGGCGAGGGATGGGCTTAAGGAGGGGCACTATTTGAGCTGAGTCTAGAAAAATAGCCAGAATTGCAGGAAGTGGAGAGGCCGCCAGAAAGGGGGTGTAGACTAGACTGAAAGGAGGCAGCATTCTCTTCCTTGGGCCCTGGTAGCTCCTGGGGAGCAAGACTTGAGTCTCCCCCATCTCTGCAACCCCACTGCAGGTATGTAGTAGTGGTAGTTTGTGACAAGAACGGACAAACAGCCAGGGTAGATGCAGCCAGCGGGTAGCACCCAGTGCTTTTTGCACCTCTCCAAGATTGGGGGACTACCAGTCCCCCGACCCCTTGACCTACCCAATCCTTTCCTGTCCTCAGTTCTTTTCCACTGTCTCCACCCTGGGAAGTGGCACCAACACAGGAGGGCATTGTGCTCCTTCAATGTGGTCTATTCATACACATATAGCCCCTTTCCACTGCTCAGCATTGGTGATGTGACTCTTTGAAGGGCATGCTAAGTCTAGGCACAGGTCCTGACAGTAGGAAGGAGACACAGCCTCTCCCAGGCACACATCCCCTTCTCTGTTTCTGGAAGAAGACTAAGAAAGGAGTGGGAAATTGGGGGAAGATCCAGGCCCAGGGCTAATAGCTGGATGGATCTCCTGGGTTCAGTTCCTTCTCTGAGCTGGCTCCCACTCCTCTTCTGGGACGGTCAGGCCCAGGAGACCACACGGGCCACCATGCCCCTGCCCCAAAGCTGGAGCATCAGAGAGAAAGTTGGGGCTGGGCTTTGTTGGAGATGATTCAGCGTGTTCAGCCAGCAGGCCCTCCATGGGGGATTCATGTCCAAGCAGAGTGGAGGTCATCCCACTGACATTATGCTCTAGAGGTCGAATGTCCTGCTGTCCATCTACAGCTTGCTCCAGGGCTGGGATCACACAGTCCACCTCTCACTTCGGGCCTCCACAGTCTGCACCAGGCCTTCACCCAGCACAGCAAAGTCCTCCAGGATTGCTTCTACATTGGGCACCATTACCAGCTCCCCACCTCGAGACATCACCATGCGCCCCTTTGTGCTGGAGGCCTGGGGAAATCAGAGAAGAGATGTGGATTGAGGGTCACGACAGCACACCCAGAGACACCAGGCTGGGTGCAGAGTGGGGGTGGTGGGGATAGAAACGCAAGCCCATGCACTCCACACCTGACACGGGTTTGCCCATAGGACAGACTACACACAGACATGCATACCCACACAGAACCACGTGCACACACTCAGGAACACGGCTGTCACCAGCCAGCACACCTTGAAGGGTTGGGGCTGGAAACTGGTGGGCTTCCAGAGGACACCAATCACCTCTCCACCATGCTGGTCATAGAAGAAAAGGGCCAGATCCCCAAAGGCCTCCTAGAAAGGGACAGAACAGAGAAGATTATAGGCAGGCGCTTAAGAGCTCCTCCATAGCCTCGGCTTCACCTGGAAGTCCCCTCCCCAGGGTCATTCAGCTGTTTAGGACCAACCCTGAGCTGCATCAGATAGAGCTGAGGAGGATCGTAGCCCAGCACAGGCATCAGGGATGAGGGCCCCGGCTGGCTGAGCAGGCCCCGACAGAAGGAGGCAGCTGGCGAGTCCACGGCCTGGCGGTGCCGCGGGATATGGCGAGGAGACAGGCGAATCAGCACATCGTAAATGTCCAAGGGTGGCCGGAACACTGTCTAAGGAAGGGGAGAAGGAGTGGTCAGCAGGACCCCCTTGACTGAGGAACTGAACCACAAACCTCTCCATATGCCCACCTTGGTTTCCTCCTCCTTCACTTTCATCTGGCCACCCACTATGGGCCCCCCTGCCCATGTGAAGACTGAAACACCAAGACCCACAGAGGAAGCAGCTGTTGCATAGCCTGGCAGGAAGGGTACAGGCTAGAAACAGGAGACCCAGATGGAACCCAGGTCCCCCAGGCTCTGCCACCCCAGGCACCACAGCAGCTTCAACACCTCCTCTGTTCAGTCTCACCAAACATGGGGACCTGGCCTCCTGTGAGATCCCCGAACGCTGAACTTCCACAGACAGAATCCCCAGAGGCCCTGGAGTGACTGCTGGTCAGAAGCGTACCCTGATGTCCCCAGGCCCCCGGGGATCCATGAGCTGCTTCTCTAACATGGGCAGGGCTTCAGCTGCCAGGACCACAAGCTGCTGCAGGATCTGCGGGGTACAGACACATCAGACTGGAACTGACAAGTGGGTCTCTCCCAGCTCAGGCTGGGCCTGTTTTTTCCTTGGGAAGAAAACCACACATTAGGGGGCAGGTATGGGGCTGAACCTGGGCTGAGGGTCCATCCTGTGTCCACACAGAGTACTTTCGGTCTTGGGGGGTAACAATGACCATGACGGGGAGTTGTGCCCGAGCTGCCAGAAAGCCACTGCGGATCTCCACCTGCTCCTCCGCTAGAGACAAGAATGGGTCCTGGGTCAGCCTGCTCCTCCCTGTAAGACACCCTCTCCTGCCCCAGGTCCTCCTACGGTGCCCCCAACAGCTGCTCATCAGAGGCATTTTTCAACAACCCCCACCAATAAGTGGCAACGGTGACGAAAGGGACATTGCATTTGCCTCAACTGGGTGGGGCATTAATCTCCCAACCTCAGCCCAGAGGCAGAATTTTCCACTGCTTGGCACCCGCAGTCTGGTTTCCGGGCCTGCACAAGCTGAGTCTTGCCCCTGGCCCCCTTCCACTATGGGCTTCCACACACCTGGAGAATTAGGAACCTGACACCCTGCTCTCTGCAGAGACCAGGAGTGCCTCATGTTACAACCAGAAATCACCATTCCCACCCCCACCAAGAGGTCTGAGTATCTATGCTACACTTCCTAGCTCCATGCCCTAATACTGCTCACCTGGCATTCAGGATTCCCCTTCTATTCTCCTCTTCCTTCCACAGTCCCCCAACGGGTAGCTTGCTTCCCACCCTATCACTCTGTCTCTGACAGTTAAGAGCAAATCATGTCATAATGGGCAGGCTGTTTACCTGGACCTCTTCTTCATGTCAGGCTTAGACATCTGGGGCTGGGAAGGCACAGAGAAAACCTGACACTGTCCGGGAAACCCTTGCCTGCAATCCATAAAGGCAGATCTTCCAGCAGTCTGATCCCTGTTCTGCCACTTACCAGTGAGCTCATTGTTGAGGTTGACAATGAGGGGGTTATTCTTCCAATCAAACGTTGATACCAAGTAAAGGAATCGAAGGAAGCCAACCTGGGGGGAACTAAAGGGCTGGAGTAAGTAAAGAATCCGGGGCCCAGCCACATATCCCCAGGCTTCCCTCAGGCTACGGAGCTCAGACCCTCTGGTGTGGACTGGGGCGGGGGGGGGACAGGGCATCTTAGAACCCCTTCTGCCACTTGCTCAACAACCCATTCCCATGTAAACTTAGGGTGCAGCATGAAGGATAATAGCTGGCCCCAAGGGAACTTCTCAGCTCGGGAAAAAGTGGAGGGAATCACCTGGGAGGGGTGAAGGGCTCAGGGTGCAGGAAAAGGGCAGCGGCCACCAGATCCAGGCTCTCATCAGTGAAACCCTCACCAAGAAGCTGGGCACGCACCCACCGCTTGGCCAGCCGTGCCACACCAGAGAAGGCTGGGTGCTGCTGCTGCAGTCTGGGTAGAGGAGGGGAGTGTCAGCGAGACCCAGGCGCCCAGGGCCCCACCCCGCCACCGCCACTGTTCATCCAGCCCTACCCAAGGCCAGCCTCAGTGATAATCGGTTACATATGTAATCTCATGTTCTCTTAACAAACGCTCCGAGAAGTTGATCCTAGTGTTATTTCCATTTTACAGATGAGGAACATAGGGACCAAAGAGGAAAATCTGACCATAGGGTCACAGTCAGTAAGTGGCAGAGCCAGGATTCCAGGACCTGCCGGACTCCAGAACTCACACCCCTATGATACCATCTGTCCCCCAGAGAGACAGGCGGCTAGGCGGGGAGAGTGGGGCAGGAGGGGGCTATAGACAGGAAGAAGCCGTGCCAGGGGCCTTACCCATGCAGGGCACTAGTGAGCAGTGGCAACTGCCTTGTGTCTCTCTCAAGGCGGAGGGAGGCAGGTGTGTCCCTCAGTGAGATCATCCCCTCTGGGCTCTGCACCTCCTTCAGGATCTGGGGCTCCCGCTGATAGGCCACGCAAATCCGAAACACAAATCCATCCTGTTGGAAGAAGGTACGGAAAGAGAAGGATGTGTCAACCCAGGACCCCGGGAGTACTCTGTGGCCTACAGTCCTATTCCCCAGCGTGGTACCCAAAGGGGTGTCTTCTTCCACGCCCTGACATCCCTGGTGCCCCCCCCGCCGGGGACATATCTGCCTGCACCAGCCTAACCTTGAGGACATCTGTGTGTGTGGCAGTGGCACGGCACTGCAGACCATGCTGTTGTGTCAACAGCTCTGCTAGGCGCAGCTGGAAGGCAGCTCGGACCCGCCGCACGGCCTCAGCGTCCTGTGGCCACTGGCCACTGCCCTCCAGGTGACAGACCACTGATGGAGAAGAGGAGTCAGAGGTCTCATACTGTGGCCTGGAGCTGGAACTATCCCTCCCACTCCCTCCCAAGGGCCCTCTTACCGGTCATGGGCTCCACATACGCTGGACAGGGCTTATCGAGCCGGGGCAGCAGTGAGGAACGCTCCCGCAGAGGCTCATAGAAGGAGGAGGCTGGTCGGACTGGAGTTGGTGGGAACACCTGTGGAAGAAGGGGGGCTGAGGAAGGGGCCTGGGACTGGGAGGGAGTGCCCAGAGTCAGGAGTTAGAAGCAGGGAATACTGGGTGACTGGAGCAGAGGCGGGGTTACTAAGCAGAAAGGTCACCTGCACCGTTGCACCTCACCTCTGTGTAGCGCAGCACTGGGTGAGCTCCCTGAACAGCCGACACGGTCAGTGGGAGACCCTCTAGCCCCCACAGTAGGCGACTGAGGTCGTCATAGCAACATACCGCCACTGCCAGGGCCTCCTCGCCTGTGCTGGAGGTCTGAGAGGGAGAAGACGGTCAGGAGGATGGACCCTACAGAAGGCCAGCTTCACCTGGATTCTGCCCCAGCTCAGGCTGCAGCAGAGCCAGCACCGCCGCCTGCTGGACATGCCAGGAAGTGCAAGCTGGCTGAGGCGGAAAGAACTCTCTCTCCACAGAGGGATTACTACTCTACAATCACTAGCCTCGACCCCAAGACCCTTACCTCTTTCAGGCCTTGGATAAGTGCATCCAGGGGGCCCCCCACATAGTGGACACAGGTTTCTGGGATGTCGGTATGGCTGAAAAAGAGGCACAGACAGTGGGAAAATTTGGGGCTATGTTCTCACTCAACTGCCTGGGCCAGACCCCTGAATAGGCTCCCCAGCCCACACTGCCTCCTGGAATCCAGATGCCAACACTCACAGTGCCAAGAGGTGAGTGACCACCTGGTGGGGAATAAGGCGCTTCTGGGACATAGAGGCTGCCTCCCAGACCACAGCTTCCCGAATGGCTCCGTCCTGGAAACGCCGAAGCTCCGAGCGGAATCCCCAGAACTGGCGGAATTTAGCAGCCTGAGGAGGCAAGGGTGGTAGTAGAGCTGGGGAAGGAAGGGCTCTGTGGACCCTCCTGACAAGCTTTGGTCCAGGTGCCATGGGGAAGAGCCGCCCCACTCCTTCCAGTGTACATGCCGGGGTCCCTCACCTCAGGCTGGTCTGCCTCTGGACCCAGCTCAAGGACGCTGGTGAGTCCCTCAGGCCGTAGAAGGAGTCCCAGGGTCAGGGTCCCAGAGTCTTTGTGCTTTGGTGGATCTTGGCTGATGCCCCACTGCAAGATTTCAAAAGGCTGAGCTCAGTCCTCCCATCCTCCAGCCTGGCCTAGAAACCTACTTTCTAGCTAGGTAGAAACACCTAGCTAGAGGAATGGCATGGCCCTGGGAGGGGTGAAGGGCTCAGGGTGCAGGAAAAGGGCAGTGGCCACCAGATCCAGGCTCTCATCAGTGAAACCCTCACCAAGAAGCTGGGCACGCACCCACCGCTTGGCCAACCGTGCCACACCAGAGAAGGCTGGGTGCTGCTGCTGCAGTCTGGGTAGAGGAGGGGAGTGTCAACGAGACTCTCGACACACAAGGGAGTGTCCTTTGTGTCTCTTGGGACCCTGGATCCAGCCCAACTCACACCCAAACTCCCCAGCCTACATCACCTCACCTCTGGGACTGGAGGTCGAGAGTGAGCCAGGAGTTTCAGCCGAGTCCCCAGGCCCTGCTCCAGGAGGGTGGTCAGGGGGCCCAAAGCAGCTGAGACATAGTCCCCCCCATTGTCCTGCAGCTCTGGCCAGAGCTTCAGCCGGTGGCACGCTGCCTGCAGGCGACTCAGTGGATGGAGACTGGAGGGGTACAGAGGGCCAAAGAGGAATAATCAGGTTGCTGGTCTCTAGTACCACCTCCTCCCTGAATGATCTGAGCATCTGTCTGAAGACGTTTGCCCCATGTCTGTAGCCCCAAAGAGACAGGACCCGCCAACATACCCTGTCGCCCCTAAACTCACTGCAGGACGTGGTCGAAAGCCCGGATCATGGGTTTGGGAGTCATCAACAGCAGGTGGAACCCGTCGTCAGCTCTGCTGTCCAGCAACGTCATAGACAGCCGTGCCTCATACTGCACCTGGAGCCACAGAAGGGACCATCCCTGTGCCCTTCACTGATCCAAGCGTTTAGACCCGGAGACATGCCCTAAACTTACCTCTTTGAAGAGGAGTTTCTGGGGTTCTGGTACTTGCAAAAGGGACAGAGTCTGGGCTGGGACATCAGGGGAACACAGATTGGGGGCCCATTGGTACCTGGTGGTAAGTAGAGGCAGTGACATCAGCACAGAGGTTGAGATGGCCTGAGGAGTCCAGGAAGACAACGGAGAAGGCCTGGTGAAAGTCAGCCAGGGCCGGCTTGGAGGGTGTAGAGAGAAACAGGTCAGGATTGGCACCTCACTTGCAGGCCTCCTGGCATAGACCTGGCCCTTCTCCAACTTACCAAAGAGGGATCTGAGCTGAGACATAAACTTATCCCGTTGACTGTCAGGTCTGTAGTGGCTGAAGTGAACCACAAGTGTATTAGAAGGTATCCCCTTCTGGGGACCCAGTCCTTAATGACACCCTCCCTCAGCTGATTCAGTTTCCTCATCTGTCTGATGGCAAAAAACCAAAAGACCCCTGCTAAGATAAGGATTCCCAGAAGGAGTAGAACCCCTGGCCTTTCCCCACCTAGTTGCCTCACCCAGAAACTGCAAGACGCTTCTCAGGACCTGGTAGCCACTCATGGTGGTATGGATCTTGCGTGTAGACACAAGGAAGACAACCAGCATGGAGACAAGGAACCCAGTAAACCCGCCCTGGCCCTGAAAGAGACAGAGGGAGAGGCCTGAAGTCAGAACCTACCCATCACACAGGCACTCAGGTAGGGAGGCTGGGCTACCCCCAACTTACCTTGTCCAGCTCCCGCTGCCGCAGCCAGACCTTCAGAAGTGCCACGCCATCCTTCAGGCCCTGGGCTGAACCCAGCATGGTTGACAGGAGCTGCAAATGGGACTCGAGAGCTGTATCCTGAAGGACCCATGTATTGTAGTGGGGGGTAGGGGGCTCTGGGCTACCTGTGGGATGAAAAGGGAAGCCATGAGAGGAAAAGTCCCCCACACCTCTTCCCTCCAGCTCCACCTCAACACCAGGGGCTGCTCACCATCCCCTGCAGGACTCTGCCCTCGGTACCAGGCAGAGCGCACATTGTTCTTGGTTGGCAGCAAGCGGCACAGGCGGAAGAAATCAGGTGGAGGGCACGGATGCAGACGTACAGTGACCAGGCGCTCATCCTTCCCTGGTAGAAACAGCAGGTGCTGAGACTCTGCAGGAGCCCTTGGAGTCAGAGGGCTCCCCATCCTGTCCTCCCATACTTGAGGCCTCTGTGCCTCCTCCTCCAGATTTACCACCCCATGCTATGCCTTCAGCCCAATGTGTGCCTCTCACCACGTGGCCGCAGCAACAGTGAGGGTTTCAGGTGGCAGCCATTTGTGTAGGAGAAGCAAACACTGCCAAAGAGGGGGTCCTGGGCCAGGTGGTGAGCCAAGTGGGCCAGGTAGAGGGCACGCTTGCGGAAGTAGCGCTGGTTCAGCCCGTCCTTGTCCTGTAGGATTTCCTGGAGGGGGTAGGGGAGAAGAGAAGGCCAGGCACATAAGTGCTTGTGGAGCTGTGGGCCAAGGTGAAGCCAAGGTGAGAGTACCAGGGCTCCTCTGCTGACAGAAGTGCCTGAGCCATAGTTAGTAACACTATGCCCAGTTCTCATATCAGGAGGGCAAAGTTCCAAAAGGACAGCAACTGGCCCAAGGGATCTAAGCTGCCTTCAGGATGCTTGCAATGGTCTGCTCTTCTGATTTAGAATTCAGACTTCAATCCCCTGGCAAGCAGCAGATAAGAAAGAGGGATCCAGGATTTGTAGGTAGTCAGGTGGTGGGCCTCTATTCCCTAAACCCTGGACCTTACCCTGGGCATGGTCAGTGCCACATCCACATTGATGTCTGGCCGGATGCAGGTGCCCAGAAGGTAGCTGCCCACAACAGTAACCTGGGCTGGGGGCAGGAAGCGGAAACAGCCCTTCACGGCATAGGGCACTTGGTGGAGGGGCACTCGAACCCCAGCTGGGAGCCATGCCTGGTCAGTGAGCTGTGGGGGCAGAGACAGGGACACATATTCAACTGCCTTCCTCACATGTACCCTGTATGTCTAGAAGACATCTTAACACATCGGTATGTTTGAAACCAAACTCCCAATCTTCCCATAACTGTCTTCCTTGCTAAGACAACTCCGTATGAGTTTCTCAAGCCAAAACCACTTAAATCACCTTAACTCATCTCTGTTAAGAATACCCATTTTATGGCCGGGCGCGGTGGCTCACACTTGTAATCCCAGCACTTTGGGAGGCCGAGGTGGGCAGATCACGAGGTCAGGAGATCGAGACCACAGTGAAACCCTATCTCTACTAAAAATACAAAAAATTAGCCAGGCGTGGTGGCAGGCACCTGTAGTCCCTGCTACTCAGGAGGCTGAGGCAGGAGAATGGCGTGAACCCGGAAGGCAGAGCTTGCAGTGAGCCAAGGTCGAGATTGCACCACTGCGCTCCAGCCTGGGCTACAGAGCGAGACTTTGTCTCAAAAAAAAAAAAGAATACCCATTTTGCTACCAAAATGTATTCAGAAATGGACCACTTCTCTAAAAAGAAAAGTTTTTAAAACAGAGAGAGAAAAAAATTAAAAAAAAAAAAAAGATCACTTCTTTACTTTCCTCCCTAGTTTGAGGAGATATCATTTCTTAGTGCCTAGATTAGTTCCTAACTGGTCTCCCTAATCACATCGTTGTCCCTCTCCATTCTACTTTTGACACAATAGCTGGAGTAAATTTTTCTAAAACTAAACTTTTTAAGGCTGGAAAAGTGAACTTTTTAGGCCAGGTGCAGTGGCTCACACCTGTAATCCCAGCACTTTGGGAGGCCGAGGCGAGCAGATTACCTGAGGTCAGGAGTTCGAGATCAGCCTCGCCAACATGGTGAAACCCCATCTCTACTAAAAATACAAAAAAACATTAGCTGGGTGTGGTAATCCCAGCTACTCAGGAGGCTGAGGCAGGAGAATCGCTTAAACAGGAGAGGCAGAGGCTGCAGTGAACCGAGACCGCACCATTGCACTCCAGCCTGGTGGAAAGGAGCCAGACTGTGTCTCAAAAAAAAAAAAGGTGAACTTTTAAACGTCAGAGGGGCCAGGCGCAGTGGCTCAAGCCTGTAATCCCAGCACTTTGGGGGGCCGAGACGGGCGGATCACAAGGTCAGGAGATCAAGACCATCCTGGCTAACCCAGTGAAACCCCGTCTCTACTAAAAAATACAAAAAACTAGCCGGGCGAGGTGGGGGGCACCTGTAGTCCCAGCTACTCGGGAGGCTGAGGCAGGAGAATGGTGTGAACCCGAAAGGCGGAGCTTGCAGTGAGCTGAGATCTGGCCACTGCACTCCAGTTTGGGCGACAGAGCAAGACTCCGTCTCAAAAAAAATAAAAATAAAAATAAACGTCAGAGGGCATCAGTGCTCTGCAAAATAAAACCCAGCAGTGGCTCCCCATCTCACCCAGAGCAACAACCAAAGTCCTTATTTCGGGACACAATGCTATGCATGATATGCTACCTTTCCCCATCACCTTTCTGAACTCATCTCCTTCTATCTTCCTCATTCATTCCAAGGAATGTACCTGGAACAATCCTGCCTTTGTGATTTTGTACTGGCTGTTCCCCCTTCCTGGAATGCTTTCATTCCCTTAGATATCTATATAGCAGACTCACCTACTTCAAGTCTTTACACAAATGTCACTTCAATAAGGCCTACTTTGTGAACACCCCATTTAAATTTGTAAACCACACCCATCCTCTAACACTCCCAATCCCCTTACATTGCTTGTCCTACTTTTTCCTTTTTCCAGTGTTTACCACATTCTAACATTGCCATAGAGTTGACCTGTCATGCTTATCTATTAACTATAACCTCAACATTAGAACATAGGCTATTTACTGATATGTTCTAAGAACACAAATACTGCAACGCATGTTAAGTACTTGCTGAATGAATACACAAATGACCACGCTCCCAGCTAAGCTTCCTTGCTGTGAGAATGAGCTCCCTGCACCCCAACCCTTAAAGAGAGTAACAGCAAGAGCAAGGCCCCTGTTTGATACACTCCCCCTGGAGGTCTCTTTTGTGCTTCCCAGTTCCCCAGGCCATTTGCTTACCTCTGTCTCAGGGACTGAGGGCACCCTCACAACCCGCTGGTTGACCTCCCGTAGGAAGGCATCAATCCGATCCTTCTTCTTCTCTGACAGCCTTACTTCCTTTAGTAGCTCCTCTACCTGTAAGAGAGTGTAGAAAACAGTCCATCAGCCTCAGGGTCCCAGGTACACCCCTCGAACAAAAGCCCCAGACACTCAACAGTACCTGTAAACGAAGCAAGCTGGAGTGGAACAAGATCTCAGTCTCCCGAAGGTGATTAAGCTCCTCATTGGTAGGCTCCTTGTAGAGTTCTGCCCGGCTGAGCTTCACTGGCTGCAGGAGGCCCTTCGCTGGAGGCTCAGCCAATGTACGCTTCCTAGAGGATGCCTTCTTCCTCTCTTTGCCTGTGCCTTCCAGGGCTGGTTCCATCACCTGTGACCAGTGAGGGAGAAGCCATTGTGAGGTAATAGGCATCTAGCATCTGCTGCCTAAAGTGCCACCATGATAGGTTGTGGGTAAAGGCTTCACCTGCTCTGTCCCTCTTTCGAATAGCAGTCAGATTTTGTAAAACTCACGAGAATCGTTACTTCGAGGAACATTACTGAGTGCCGAACCGAAAATTCCTTAAGAGCTCTTGTGTCTACCTGACACCACAAGCATGGAGCTCTGTTTGGAATTGGTAGGGATAGAAGCTGACTGGGCCCAGGTCGGACACGGTGGCTAATGCCTGTAATCCCAGCACTTTGGGAGGCTGAGGTGGGCGGATCAGGTGAAGTCAGGAGTTCGAAACCAGCCTGGCCAACATGGGGAAACCCTGTCTGTATTAAAAATACAAAAATTAGCCGAGTGTGGTGGCACATGCCTGTAATCTCAGCTACTCGGGAGACTGAGGCAGGAGAATCACTTGAATCCAGGAGACAGAGGCTGAAGTGAGCTGAGATCATGCCACTGCACTCTAGCCTGGGCAACAGAGCAAGACTGTCTCAAAAAAAAATAAAAAGAAGCTGACTGGGCCCTGCCCTAAGTAATGCCCAAGTCCCTTGTATTTTCAGGAAGTTTCCTCTTCTGCTGATACAGGCCTGGGACTTCTCAAATGTCTTTTCCATTCTCGCTCCAACCAAATCCTGCCAGGTTCCATCTCCTCAAGGAAGCCCTGACTGCCTCAGTATATACTAAGTACTCACTGATGGAAGGAGCTAGAACAGACTGGACCCCAGAGGATATATTTAGCCAGTCATTAAATCCTCAAAATAATTATTGAAGATACTTGAAGTCCCACTACTCACTCGAGGTTCCACAACTGGTACACCCATACCATGAGCAGGCTTCAAAGGCAAGTGTGCAGGATGCCAAACCTCTTCCCTTACAGCCGTAGGCCCATCCCCTCCACGATCCCTCCCACCCCAGAGAGCCTTACTGGAGCGCTCCGGGAGAGGCACCGTATGCCCTCCGCTACAGCGGGGAGCACAGAACTGGACACAAGTTCTGTGGAGGGAGGAAGATCCCGCTTATCGTCAAGGACGACCAAGTTAAGGAAACGACCCAAATGTGGGTCTCTTCGACTTTGAGGTGCAGATTTCCAGAAGGGAGCAGAGGCTCTACTGGCTTCACTGCTTCTAACCAAATACTGCCAGGTTCCATTTCCCCTAGAAAGCCCTGCCTCAGTGCCACAGGCTGGAAACATCCTCCAAAATGGTCCGCCGGCATGGCCTTCACCGGCAAGCTGTCAGGCCCCGCCATCTCGGACCCTGCAGCCAAAGGAGCGCACATTGAGCCTCGGTTCCTCCCAGAAGCCTTAACCCACCTCTGGCTCTACAATCGCTCCGCACAGCTGCTCTCCAGCTGGCGCCGGCCCCATCACTCGGGGTCCAGGACTCTCCCGCACTTCAGATTCTAGCCGGGTCTACACGGCATGGCTTCCCACGTGGGCGGAAATGCCGAATTCCAGGCCCAAGTCCAGCCCACCCCAATTCCTCAGGACTCCACCCACTCCAGAGCTACTGGATCATCCATTGACTACTCGCTTGCCATTGGCCAGTCAGTCTCAAGGACAGCCCTTTAGGGGAGGGGCCAAACGGGTTTCTCTGATTTACGGCCTCTTCGCGACGCTAGAACGGAAGCCTGATGGTAGCTGGGCGGTTGCTTTGTTTTCCTCACTTCCTTCGCTTGGGTCCAAACGGGAAGGGCGGAGCTCGTTTGGTCCTTTTGGTTGGGTTTGTTTACAACGGTTATTCATCCCTTTTTCTTTATTTACTACACCTTATCAGTTAACCTTGTTAGTTCTACCTCCAAAACATACCTTGAATTTAATCAGTTTTCTGTGTCTTGACTGCCAGGTTTAGCTCATCACATTATCTTGTACCCGGATTATTGTTATGGCTTTTCTCGTTTTTACTTATTACTTAGCTTATGACAACTTCAAATAATTTAGTTATTTTTATTTTATTTGTTTATTAATTTATTTATTTTTGGCGTAGTCTCGCTCTGTCACCCAGGCTGGAGTGCCGTGGCACGATCTCAGTGCCCTGCAGCCTCTGTCTCCCAGGCTCAAGCGATTCTCGTTCCTCAGCCTCCCGAGGAGCTGGGATCACAGGCGGGTGCCATCACACCCAGCTAATTTTTGTTTTTTTTTTGAGACGGAGTCTTGCTCTGTCGCCCGGGCTGGAGTGCAGTGGCGCGATCTCAGCTCACTGCAAGCTCCGCCTCCCGGGTTCACGCCATTCTCCTGCCTCAGCCTCCGGAGTGGCTGGGACTACAGGCGCCCGCCACCTCGCCCGGCTAGTTTTTTTTGTATTTTTAGTAGAGACGGGGTTTCACCGTGTTAGCCAGGATGGTCTCGATCTCCTGACCTCGTGATCCGCCTGTCTCGGCCTCCCAAAGTGCTGGGATTACAGGCTTGAGCCACTAATTTTTGTATTTTTACTAAAGATGGAGTTTCCCCATATTGCCTAAGCTGGTCTCAAAGTCCTGACCTCCAGTGACCCGCCCACTTTGGCCTCCCAAAATGCTGGGATTACAGGCCTGAGCCACTGCGCCCGGCCTGTTTTTAAAATATTAAAAATATAACACAAATGTTGCAAGAATAATATAATGAATGCCCATATACTCTTCACCGGGATTCACTTAGTGTTATTATTTTGCCTAGTTTTGTTTTATCTTTACCTATGAGTTTACATATTATTTTGCAAAACCATTTGAAAACCAATCACACATCTTCCTAAATACTTTGGTATGTATCTACTAAGATCAAGAACTACCTCTTACATAAGCACAGCCCGATTATAAAATTAAGGAAATTTAATCGTGATTCAATACTGGTATACAAATTCCATCTTTAAATTTTGTCAATTATTCCAGTAATAACCGTTATATATTTCATTTTATTCCCTAATGTAGGATCATCTAAATTCAACTATTACTATATTACTATATTATTACAAGTGATCTGCCCTCCTCAGTCTCCCAAAGTGCTGGGATTACAGGGGTGAGCCACCGTGCCCGGCGTAAAAATTTGTATTGAAGTACAATATACGTAAGGAAAATTTTACATATCCCAACTGTAAAGCTTGAATACTCACAAACCAAGCACACCCATATAATCAGCTCCCAGAAAATAACCAGAACATTTCCTGCACCTTCAGAATCTCCCCTCATGCTGCCCTCTAATCACTATTCTGACTTCAAACAGTGCAGGTCAGTTTATGCAACAGCTTTTTAAGGAAGTTTCACAAGAGTAGTGTTGTCCATTTTCAACTCATTTTCCACACAGCTGCCAGAATTAGTTTTCTAAAATAGAAATTCTATCATGTCACTTCCTTTTAAAAACTCATCGGTGTCTTCCAATTGTACTTAAAACTAAATACAAACTTCAACTTCCATAAAGTCATGATCAGTATGGCCCTTCACTTGCTATTCCATCCTTCTTTTTTTTTTTTTTTTTTAAGACAGTCTTGCTCTGGAGTACAGCGGCGTGATCTCAGCTCACTGCAACATCCGCCTCCCAGATTCAAGTGATTCTCCTGCCTCCCGAGTAGAGTAGCTGGGACTACAGGTGCGTGCCACCATGCCTGGCTAATTTTTGTATTTTTAGTAAAGACAAGGTTTCACCATGTTGGCTAGGCTGGTCTCAAACTCCTGACCTCAAGTGATCCGCTCACCTCAGCCTCCCAAAGTGCTGTGATTACAGGTGTGAACCACTTTGCCCAGCTATTCCATCTTTTTTGTGAGAGAAGAGGGGCAAGGTCTTGCACTGTCACCTAGGCTGGAATACAGTGGTGCAATCACACCTCAGCCTCCTGAGTAATTGGGACTACACACGCGCACCGCAACGTCTGGCTAATTTCTGTATTTTTGTGTAGACTTTCACCCTGTCGTCCAGGCTGGTTTCAAACGCCTGAGCTCAAGGAATCTGCCAGCCTTGGCCTTCCAAAGTGCTGGGATTACAGGCATCAGCCACCGCCTGGTTCCCATCATTTTTCTTGCTACTCCACCCCTGGCTCCCTGAGCTCCAGCAATATCAGCCTTCTTTCAGTTCCTTCATTGTATTAAGTTCTTTCCTGCCTCTGGGACTTCACCCAAGCTGTTTGTTCCATTTGGAATGTGCTTTCTTGGCTTTTTCTCCTTTTCGTCTTTCACCTCTCAGCATAAATATCACCTCTGGACTCAAGCCATCCTCCCACCCCAGCTTCCTGGCTAGCTGGGACCACAGGCGTGCACCACACACCTGACTAATGTTTTGTAGAGATGGGATTTCACCATGTTGCCCAGGCTGGTCTCAAATTCCTGGACTCAAGTGATCCTCCCACCCTGGCCTCCCAAACTGCTAGGATTACAGGCTTGAGCCATTGCACCCGGCCCAGGTCTTAACTAAAGGCCTAAAATATGTTCTCTAAACATATTTAGATATGCTTTCTTTTTCTTTTTTTTTTTTTTTTTTTTTGAGATGGAGTCTTGCTCTGTCACCCAGGCTGGAGTGCAGTGGCGGGATTTCGGCTCACTGCAAGCACCGTCTCCCAGGTTCACGCCATTCTCCTGCCTCAGCCTCCTGAGTAGCTGGGACTACCAGCGCCCACCACCACGCCCGTCTAATTTTTTGTATTTTTAGTAATTTTTTGTATTTTTTTAGTAGAGACGGGGTTTCACTGTGGTCTCGATCTCCTGACCTTGTGATCCGCCCGCCTCGGCCTCCCAAAGTGCTGGGATTACAAGCGTGAGCCACCGCGCCCAGCTT